>NC_135975.1:19540336-19840336 GCF_053455715.1 Rhinoraja longicauda | reverse complement strand
CTGGTGTCACCTTTTTTTCTCTTTCCCTCTCCCTCTCTCTTTCTCTCTCCCCCCCTCTCTCTCTTCCTCCCTCCCTCTCCCTCTCTCCCCCTCCCTCTCTCCCTCCCTCCCTCTCCCCTCTCCTCCTCTCCCCTCTCCCCCTCTCCCCCACTACGCCTCTACCCTTCTCCCTCTCCCTCTGCCCCTGCAAATGTTAAAGAGTATGCAAGGAGAAGTACTGAATTTTAACCTTGAAAATGGGGGATGGTTTGTATTCAGTTCATTTATTGCTTGAATCCATTATGCTCTCTAAAAAGCAGACTGGCAAGCCAATTCTCTCAAATCTATCGACCGATTATACTATTCCAGTCTACCAATGCACAGGTTACTGTTGTACGGTCACATGGCGGGCAAATCAGGGAAGTTAAGCAGATTCAAATACATCTATTTTTACAGCAACTCTTTCTTTTTACCACTTACAACACAGGCAAGCAGTGGTGGGTGAGTAGAGTTCTCCAGTGGGTAACACTGTGCTGTACTCATTAATACACCAGCTTCAATTACCCGGTTATTATTGGCACATTAAATAATACTGACTGACAGCTGACACATTAATTGCCTTGAAACCGTGCACCTTTGAAACACAGTAATTTAAAGCTTCTTCCCCTGGCAAGGAGCAAATTTGTACTTTCATCAATCAGCAGATGACATCTATATGACATAACTTCCATTCTCTCCATTTCACAAATGCCATTCAACCTCTAAAATGTTTTTTCCCCCTACGGACATTCTGATCTACCTTTAAACATTAAGGTGACTGTGTGACAATTTGTGGTTCATAAGGTCATATACCTCATCTTTACTATCCTCTTTCACCAGTTTAATGTTATTTATTTTGTAAATAAAGCACATTTGAAAGCATAATTATATTTTATCATTAATCATCGTAATGGTTTGATCAGGGCTTGTAAGTCTCAATTGAAGGTTGACATAAAATCTTCTGTGAATTTTCATCCATCAAAAATTTAGATTTTTGCTTAGCAGGTTTAAATTGATGCGATTAGTACTACCTCTTGGCTTTCTATTAAATTACTGCACCACAATACACCTTGGATGTTCATGTTGTTGATAAAATTCATATGATTCATACCATTATTTTACCAATTATTTATAATATAATAGCTTCAATACTGTTAAAGTGGATCAGTGTGTTTATATGTTGAATGGATTGATATAAAAACATGAACAATAAATCAAAATGGTTAGACTTTCTCAGCCCACCTCCCTTCCAGTGACTCCATTTATACTTCACGCTGCCTCGACAAGACCTGCAGCCTAATCAAGGACAAGTGGCACCCCAGCCACTCCCTCTTCTACCCTCTCCCATCAGGCAAAAGGTATGGAAGTGTGAAAATGCACACCTCCAAATTCAGGGACAGTTTCTTTCCAGCTGTTATCAGGCAACTGAATCATCCTACCACAACCAGAGAGCAGTGCTGAACCTACTATCTACCTCTTTGACGACCTGTGGGCTATCCTTGATTGGACTTTGCTGGCTTTGCCTTGCACTAAACGTCATTCCATTATCATGTATCTATACACTGTAAATGGATTGATTGTAATCATGTGTTGTCTTTCTTCTGTCTTGGTTAGCATGCAACAAAAGCTTTTCACTGTACACGTGACAATAAACGAATCTGAAACCGAAACTGAGTAACACTGATATTGAGCTGACAGCCATAGTAAATTCTTATTTGTTCAGAGGCATCTCTCATTAGATAGAATTGATAGTAAGCAGCAGTGGAAGGGTTAGGAGAGATGACTGAGCAATGGTCAGGTACTTTTGCTGAAAGAGAATCCACCAAAATAAGCAATGTAGGTTAGGAATTATTTAACCAGTGCTGCAGGCTCTATTATGGACGGGGCAAGTCGAAAGGACATGGCAGAATTGGAAAAGCAGATGGCATGGGATATGAATGCTAATTGTAGGAGATTGCAAAATAAATCATCCTTAAACAAGGGGGAGGTTTTAAAATTAAGTGCACTGAAGGACAGAGAGGCTGGAAGTGACCGAGATATAGAAGTTGGAAAGAGCTGTTGAACCTATAATGGACCTTCCATTTTGTTTGGTCCTCCCCATGCGTACCCCTTAGCTCTTTCTTGCATCTTAAAATATTGCTAGAGTGATAAATGATGATAGATTCTGTGAAGTGGGTAGATTCTGTGGCAGCACGGTGGTGCAGCGGTAGAGTTTTTGCCTCACTGAGCCAGAGACCCGGGTTTCTGTCTATGGAGTTGACTCCGGGTGTTGTCTGTGTGGACTTTTTACCTTCCCCTTGTGACATCTGTGGGTTTTCTCCGGGTGCTCCGGCTTCCACCCACATTCCAAAGACGTGCACGTTTGTAAGTTAATTAGCTTCTGTAAATTGTCCCCAGTTGTGTAGGATATAACTAAAGTGGTGAGGTTTGCCTGATCAACGTGGACTTGGTGGGCCAAAGTTCCTGTTTCCACGCTGTATCTCTAAGCTACACTAAGTGCTCGAAGATAGACACAAAATGCTGTGGTAACTCAGTGGGTCTGGAGGGAAGGAATGGGTTACGTTTCGGCTCAAGACCCTTCTTCGGACACTTTTATGTCTATCTTTGACTTAAACCAGCATCTGCAGTTCCTTCCTTTTAAGTTTATTTTTCGTTGCTGAACACCCTTGGCAAGTTTGTCAAGCACACATTCCAAACATGCACCACATACGCTAATGATTTCAGTTATATCTTTCACCTCGGTTTTACCAAACTTTTCCTCCCAGCTATTTATCAGTTTCCCTCGGTGACATCCAATGTCATTGTTTCGGATTTCACCTTTACTCAACTCACACACCTCCAGTCTCTCTCCCTAGTCTATCATTTAAATTCAACAGTACCCTCTCAGGAACTGCACACATGCACCCACCCCACTCTACCTTTGGGCATTATTCAAGCAAACAACTTCACATGCACACACAGCTTCTATTAAACTACAAAGCTCTACTAAGGTCTGAGCCTTTTACAGTGAGTAGAAATTCATCTGGATGGAGCAAAAATTGATTCATGAAGAAATTACACTTGACGTGAAATTATTAGATTATAATTGTAAAAAATAGATGTATGACTTGTCAACATATGAAATAGAGTGAAGATTCAGATAATAGGGAAGCTTGTAGCCACAGCTGTCTCCTTCTTGTTCCTCTTGGATTGTATTGGATTATGGCTTGGGTTGGTGGATGATGTGGCACCAAAAGTCTATGATGAATAAGTGGTTGGTGGTAGAAGGTGAGGCACTGTTGAATGGTTGGTGAATGTCTAGAAGATCAATGTCTTAAGACTAGTATTGTGGACATAAATTGATTGATATTTTTTGTTTATTACATATTAATAATAATTATAATCCTTTATCCGTCCCACAACGGGGAAATTTGCAGGGTTACAGCAGCAAAGTGAATAGCAAAAATACATAAGCATTCATTATAAATAAAATAAAGATAATTATCTTTATTTACTGGTCTACTGGGAGCAGTGCTGGTTGTGTAGTCCGACGGCAGCAGGAAGGAAGGACCATTGATATCTCTCCCTCACACTCTTGGGGTGAAGAAGTTGCTTATATATTATCTGTGTTCATAAGTTCATAGGTGATACGAGTAGAATTAAGCCATTCGGCCCATCAAGTCTACTCCGCCATTCAGTCATGGCTGATCTATCTCTCCCTCCTAACCCCATTCTTCAGCCATCCCCCCATAAACCCTGACACCCGTACTAATCAAAAATCTATCTATCTCTGCCTTAAAGATACCCATTAACTTGGCCTCCACAGCAGTCTGTGGCAAATGAATTGCATTACGGGCCTCATATGTTGCCACAGTAATAATGTCATTGTTCCAATTGAACACTCTTGACTTGACTCTTGACACTTGACACTTGAGGTTGGACATTAATTGCCAAAACGTTGACTCTGTGTCTCTTCTTACAGATGTGACCAGCCTGCTGAGTATTTGCAGCATTTCCTCTTTGTGGTAGAAATATAATTGGTGGAATGGTTTTGTAAATGATTTATTTGAAAAATATTTTCTGCTCAGTTAATAATTTTATTGCAGGCATTACTCATGTAAATGTATTTTAAAATATCTCGACTTTTATTTCATTGGCCACAATCCCCAAGTCGCAGGACAGACTGGCAACTATCCAGACAGGGGTTTATTAGGACTAGAGGTCATAGCAGAGTCCAGGACCAGAGGTCTTAGCCTCAGGATTAAAGGATGTTCTTTTAGGAAGGAGATGAGGAGAAATGTCTTTGGTCAGAGGGTGGTGAATCTATGGAATTCTTCGCCACCGAAGGCTGTGGAGGCTGAGTCAGTGGATATTTCTACATCTGCCATGCATCTGCCCACTTACCCAACCTATCCAAGTCAACCTGCAGCCTCATAGCATCCTCCTCGTAGCTCACCCTGCCACCCAGCTTTGTGTCGTCCTCAAACTTGGAGATGTGTGGGAACAACGTGGGAACATGGAGATGCACAACAAGGTGTGTTTGGAGGGAAAGGATGGTTGGGCGAGTGGAAGTGGTTTGTCGTTTGTGAGATGGTGGCTCCTTCTTTAACAGGGCTTTTGTGGCTCCAAACCCTTAGATTGAGATTTTCAACACTACACCAAAAGCTCTCTCTCTCTCTCTCCCTCTCTCTCCCTCCCTCTCCCCTTTGGGCAGTCATGCGGCAGTGAGTCCCAAGAATCAGTAGCGATGCTGGATTTTTTTCAAGGAGACTTTGAACACGTGCTTGTACTTTCCTCCCCTTTCCACATGGTCACCTCTTCTCATAATTGAGTTCAGAATAGTTTTATTTCAAGTTTGTGCTGCTTAACTTATTTTCAAGGTTATTTAAAGGTGGGCAGTAAATGCAGGTGTAACACTGCTCAGACCTCAGAATAATAAATATTTATACCTCATCTTGGTGGAGAAAGCAGAGGGACAGCTATTGATAAAAGCAAAGTCATCACTTGCGTCCTGACAAATTGGGAAGAGACAGAGTGAAGCAGATCCAATAACACGAGGAAGTGAGAATATTAAGACAGACATACAAGTTCAATACACACGAGTGCAGGAGACGGTACACAACTCCAGCACTGAGAGATATTGTTTTATTCGGAGGGAAAGTCAACAGTGTCCATGGTCACTAAATAATAACAGCGAGGGACATAACATATCATCCTGAAAAAATGTGCGATGTCAAATCTATCTCTGAAATGAATAGCGAACCAGCCAATAAAGAAGTAACTCAGGTCAACAGTGAATTGGGTCAGTGCTTCACATTCTTCATGTTAAAAAAAGCCCCCAGCTCCAGACATTTAGAAAGATCCAGTTATCTGGTAAATCCCATTAATAGACTAAAGCTGCAAATATTGCGTGCAAGTGAAACACGCTTTTAGGCAGGGGAAGCTTTATTTTATGGCACGTTTGTAATTAAATGCACACATTAGTCACATTTACAAATAAAGTGTCGACACCATTATCTGTGTGATGTACATGCAATGGTAATTGTTAATCTACAATAAAGTAGGCACCCATGTTCTGAAGCTTATGGTGTCTGCTAAAAGTTACTGAAAGCCGAGTTTACAGAATGGCTCAGTGTATCTCCAAATTTTCAAATGACTAATTCAATTTTCCATTTCCCTACTTAAATTTCCATTGAAGACTTAATTCCTGTTTGAGTGTTCTTGTCCCCACTTGCAACTCTTTCTTTTAGATTGAATCTTTCCTAATTCCAGAATATATTCATGTCCTCCTGTAAATTTTCTTCTTTAATTTTGATAGCTTTGTTGTATTTGTATATTTCACTGCAGGTCATGAGAATCTTAACTCTAGGTCATTTGAGAAAATATTAATCAAGAGACATCTCCCAAGAGAGCACTGTAGGACATCATTAATAATGCCTGAAAATGATGTGATCCCTTTGGATTCTACTGGTCAACCTAGTCAACATAAGCACTGTAGAATAATCACACTGATTTCGCTGCAGTTTAATTTTTTTGTGGGAAATCCAAGTAGCACACAACCACTACTTTGTGGTTATCAAGTTGCTATGTCACTCCCTCAAAGAGTACCTGTAAATTATATTAGTAAGACTTCCTGCTTACTAACTCAAATTTGTTTATAATTTATGAACTTCCCAGATGTTCCATCATCTTTAACATGGAATATCGAGCATTTTTATGTTGTGTTCTTGGTCACGCCAGCTTATAAGTGGAATTTCAGGCAGAATTACCTTGTTAAAGGAACTCCTGCATCTGAAGAAGGATCCCAACCTGAAACAAGGCCTGTGCATTTCAATCCGCAGATGCTGCCTGAATTGCTGAGGTCTTCCAGCATGTTGTGCTTTGCTCACCGTTCCAGCATCTGCAGTTCCTTGTGTCTCCAGAGTGTGTCCATTCCTTCAGCCATATATGACCTGGCTGTTTCATCTCAACATGGTGGGCCCAACTAATCCTAAGATTACAATCTTGGAATGAAAACAACATTTTACAGTTGCAATCTCTTGCTAACAACTATTGTTGGAACATAAAACTGGCTTAAATAAGAGCATTGATACTGACTTTCATGGATATGTTTTTTCTCCGTATAAGAACAGTGTTCCTCTAATGGTAGTGTAGAAATGTTTCTTGAGTACATTGGATGCATGGTGCATGTTGTAAATCACATCAGTTGCTTCAAAATCAGTATTGGAATCAGAGTTCAATGTAAACATGCAGTTAGTAAATAGGACTTGGATAATTCCTCCCTCATTACCTTGGTTATATGGAGCAGTGATGACCTTTAGACTTTAGACTTTAATGCCACGTGAAAACAGGACCTTCGGCCCAACGAGTCCGTGCTGACCTGTGATCACCCTGTACACTAGTGCTATCGTACACACTAGGGACAATTTACAATTTATAGATGCCAATTAACCTACAAACCTGCATGTCTTTGAAGTGTTGGAGGAAACCGGAGCACCTAGAGAAAACTCAAATGGTCACAGGGGGAACAGAGGACTAGCATTCGCAGTCTGGATCGAACCCAGGTCTTTGGCACTTGTGAGGCAGCAACTCTAACACTGCCCCACTGTGCCGCCCACCTGAAAACAGATTTTTGATAGAAAAGAAATTTACTAAAACAGGACAGGAGAATATGTCCTCATGAAATCATATTTAAACAAAGGAACATAAGGCACAAGAGCAGGAGCAGTGCTTTAGATCCCAAGAGCATATTCTGGCATTCACTGAGATCAAGGTTGCTTTACAAGATGTTGGCTGGTTTAGGCAGAGTAAATAGAGGGATGCAATTCCCATTGGAAGATGTTTTAAAGAGCAGGGATAACAAATTTATCAATTTGAACATTAGATACAATGGTATCTGAGGGAAAGGAAACCAGAGTGTAGTCAGGGTTTGGAATTCACTGAAGGTTAAGCTAGGTTGCAAACCTTTATCTCTGAATCATTACATTCTCTCAGGGATTTTACATTTACCCGGAATCTATAGATCATAAATCAGCATTGAACAACATGGTGAGTGAAAATGATTTTAAATGATTTACAACTTGTTTTGATAACAATCCCTTGGAAAGAACACATTGTGTAATTTCTGCTTCCTGCATTTATGCATTGAAATGAAATCAATTGGTCTTTTCAAAAGTGAATTGGATAGGAATTTGAACGAGAGCAAATTGCAGGGCTGAGGGGAGAAACCAGGAGAATGTGCATGATGTGATTAATCTGTCAGGAGTCAGCAGAGACCCAATGGCCAAATGGTATTCTATTCTGTGATAATACTGTGAGTCTCTAAAGCAGAGTTGTGCAAAGAACCTAAGTCTCAAAACCTGGCTGCATTAACACGATTCGAGAATCATCCTATGGGTTTAGTTTGCTACATTTCTTGCATTTATATACCAAGATGGTGGAGGTCATTTTTCAAACCACGTTTCAATCCTCTCTGAAAATTCACCACCTCGGAATAAATTTAATTATGAAACCGATTGTGTTAATAATGTGATGGCTTTTGCAAGGAATACCCCAGTATTCATGGCAAGCACAATGATCTTAAATTAAGATTGTTACATCGTAAAACCATAGACAATTTGCACAAAGGAATTCAAGGGTAAATGAATGGAGGAAAATATAACATTATATCAGAAGAAATCCGATTTCTATCTGAATTGCAGCAAAGCATTATTCCTTGAAATAAATTATTTTGTTGGAAAAATTGTTTTATCTTTCTGGTACATTTTAATCATTCACATCAACAAAGTGTGCTTGGATATTGAGTGACTAACAAATAATTGTTCACACATTACTGTTTCCCAAATTATCACAGCCACTCTCAAGGTTCAACATTGTGGTTGAAATGCCTGATGCAAGCTATGAATAACCAAGGACTAAAATAATTGAATAACCTGCAATTTGGGAAGTGGTTCGAGAAGCGTTGTCATATTATTTTGTGTTACAGTGACTGCTTTTAGACACTTGTTTGTTTCCCTTTTAAGAACTTTGCATTGGTTGCCAGCACGTGCAATAATTGTATTCTACAAAGAAAGAACACGGGAACTCCCTTTTGCTGAGCAACAATATTAATGTTTAATTAGTAATATGAAAACAAGTGTGGCTTACTGTTCACAAATGTGGTCATAGATAATGTATTAGAGACAGGTCAACTGTATAATCATTATCCATCATCAAAATTGGAGCCAACGGAAATGCATTTTATCAAAATGTGTAGCCATTCAAACACGGTAAAGGCCTTCTTGTTGTTGAACTGAAATGCAGATTTAGAACCATAAATAACACCAGAAATCCAATAAGTTGGATCTCGATGGTAATTTTTTTGGAGATTATCTTTGTCAGACCTACTGGCCAATGATTGGCAGATTACATATCATGCATGGGGTTGCCAATTGCCAATTAGTTCAAATTAATATTGTTGGGGAAATAATTACATTGGAAGCATTCTCTCTAAGAGGTGAGAACAAGCAGTGAGGAGGAGACTGATGATATTGTTTAACTTTTACTCTTACTTTGGGGAAAGTTGTTCACTGATGATGAAAAGGTACTTCTTTTAGTTTGTGGCCTGATGCCTGTTTGTTCCCAAGTTCCTGTTTCTGCCTCTGCCCCTTGTCTCAGGCTTCAATTTCTGATCTGTTCTTAGTTATTGGAATTAATATTGACCGAAGTCAACTGTACTTTGAGGGTGTTGGAGAAATGCGTAAAGTGAAAACAGTAGTGTGTTTTAGTGTCACCAAGTAAGGAGTAAACAAGGATAGGTGACATTTCAGAAGAAGGACAGCACGGTAGTGCAGCGGTAGAGTTGCTGCCCTACAGCACTTGCAGAGCCGGAGACCCGGGTTTGATCACGACAATGGGTGCTGTCTGCCGGAGTTTGTACGTTCTCCCCGTGACACGTGGGTTTTCTCCAAGATCTTCAGTTTCCTTCCACAATCCAAAGACGTACAGATATGTAGGTTAATTGGCTTGGTACAAGTATAAATTGTCCCTAGTGAGTGTAGGATAGTGTTAATGTGCGGGGATTGCTGGTCGGTGCAGATTTGGTTGGCCGAAGGGCCTGTTTCCGTGCTGTATCTCTGAACTAAACTAAACTAAAAGGGTCCCGACCCAAAATATCACCCATCCACATTCTCCATTGATGCTGCCTGACCTGCAGAGTTGCTCCAGCACATTGTGTATCTTTTTGTAAACCAGCATCTGCAGTTCCTTGATTCTACAAGAAGCAAAGGAAGATGCCTCCACTGTGCTAGTGGAGGCAATAAATACTGGATGTACATAACATTGTTCGCTTAATTATTATTAACACTCTTCTGTTGAGCATTGCCACTTGATATGATTTGACCTTGAATGTTGGATTGGTAGTTTATTTTTTCCATTGTGTGCATTCCATTCTTGCTTTATATGGTACAGCAGCTCAGGTGTGAAACAAAAGCTATATTCCAATGCCTATCCCCTTGATATCTTTTACATGATAGTGGGCTTTCCTAGGATTTCCCAGCATTCCAGTTCATAGTACTGCTTCAAGTTTCTGACTTCCTTGTTGAAATCTGTAATAGGTGTTCGACCACTCCCTCCCCTTCCTCCATTCCCTGTTGAAGGTTTTCAGACCAAATTGAACCATTTAACTCTGCTTTCGTTTGGTTGCTCTGGGTTTAAAGAGCAAGAAGTATTTCAACAATTGTGGGGAGTGATTTTTCGGTTAATGAATTACAACTGCTGTGGATTAATGTGTTTCCAATAGGAAAATCCCCTCCCCCCAAAAAAAAACCCAGTACACTTTACAGGAAGAAAGGATCATTTGCAAATATATTGTCTGTACTGGATGTGCTCTTTACCCTGCCAGCATCACTATGCCTCTACTTCTGGCAGAGGTCTACGTGCTTTTGTCAAGGGCTGGACTGTGTAAGGTGTTTCTGCAGGCAAAGGACACAGTGGCAGAACATGTCAATAATTAAAGAGCTGAGCAAACTCAACACAGATTCTGTGATTTGTAACCATCCATGCCATAGGATATTCCGTTACTAGTGTTGCTGAATGAAAGAAGCCAGCCAACAATTAGCAAAACCAGTTTGTTGCCTGAATACTGCCTAGCTTATCAGCAGATACAGGCAAGCTGATACACTTCCCATGTGGAATTAAAAGTAACAGTAGAAGCTGATATGATTATGGCTAATAAGAGCTGTTAAAGACACAAAAATGGCTGAAATCTTTGCATCTTGTTTCAGATACCAGGTTCTAAAATTAGGATGTTATAGCTTATGGCTCCACTTAACATTAAATACTAGTTGACACTTCAATGCAGTACTGAATAAGTGTAACATCATCTTTGGCAATGTATAATGGAGGAATTGTGCATGAGGACTTGTTCAATGGAAATGGTGCCTGTTTCCAGTAGTCTGGGGTATTGCAACATGGCTGTATCATTTTGGGGAAAGTTGAGAAGCCTTCATAATGACATGTCAGAATAATCTTGTGGCAATCATCTTCATCAAGAACTGAATACTTGGTCATTCGTTTCTTTGATCTTCATGGATTCATTGTGTTTGAAGAACAACTTTTGCAGACAGCACACTTCAAAGTAGTTGATTATGTCAAGAGAAATGCACAAGTGAACCTTTATGTTAACAAAACGCACTTGATTGAATAATTCTCTTCAGTGATCTGGCGGTGATATTATGGAGCCACCTTCTCCACTGGCTTGAGCTCCGTCTATTTCTTCTAATATACCCTGTCTGCAATTCCCTGACTCAAGTACGAAGATTTATCAAAGCAGTACGCATGACTGTGATGGTGCTACCTTTGCAATCACTGCAGAAATGAAAATAGTCTTAGATATAGTCATCCTTCTTTAAATATTTAATCTATGAGAACTATGAGCAAAAAGTATTAAACCAAGATATAATGCTTATTGCACCATGTGTCATTGTGAAGGGATTCTAAATCATCAATAATTAAATGGTGATAGCATATTAGTATTGTAATGTGATTATAGAAGGTTATTACAAGATAATGATTATGTTGGATGTGGGCATTTATAATTTAAGAGTGAGTGTAGATTGCATTCATATTGAAATTCTAAATTTAATCTCAGATGCATGTGGATTAAGCAAGGACTAAAACGGATTTTGGCTTGTCAGATTGATCTAACTAATTATCTTAAATTCTGCTGCTTGAGTCTAAAAATCTGCCTTGCAGTGTATAATTGAGAGCTTGGGTAAAGTGGCAGGAGAGCCATGACAGTCTGTTATCCATCACGAGTCCACTGATAACAGATGTTCCACATTGTGGACATGTATCCAAGCAGAAAGTGTAGGAATCAGCTTGTCTGCAAAATTCAATGGCTGAGTGTAACTGGCCAGGCTGGTGGTTCAAAGGTGAACCACCAGCATTCAGCCACTCTCAGGGGAGTCAAGTCCTCGACAAACGTAGCAGCACTATTAGCCCATGGTATGCAGAGATGCCGAGGCCTTTGCCACTCTATTTAACTGTGGAATTCTGTGGGATCACACAGGGAACTCTGCCTGTAGGTGTTGAGTTTTATTTTTTTCTTCCTCTGAAATTCATTTCCCCATGAATTATCGCTCTATTCTTGACTGGTGGGGGGGGTGGGGGGTCAAAGAGATAGGTTCACTTCAGTAACATTGGAAGGTTTCAGCAAGATAATTATAATATTTGTTATGGCATCAGGAATTTCATTATATATTGCAGCCTGATCTTCTGGGTAATGTAACAACAGAAGGGCAGTGACGAGAGTGAATGTTGGTTTAAGACTTTATTATCTCTTTTAAGTATATTGTCAAGATGTTGACTGGTCTTCAGCTTGAAAACATGCTTTGTAGAAGATTCAAAAGTCAGTTTAGTTTAGAGATACAGCATGGAAACAGGCCTTTCGGCCCACCGAGTCCATGCCATCCATTGAATACCCGATTACAAGTTCTATGTTCTACCCACTAGAGGCAGTTTACTGAAGCCAATTAACCTACAAACCTTCACGTCTTTGGAATGTGGGAGGAAACCGGAGCACCCGGAGAAAACGCAAGCGGTCACAGGGAGAACGTACAAACTCCAAAGTCTTGTGGGAAAATTGGAATCAACAGTCATGTTGGTTGGAGGTACTGGGTGTTGGGAAGCTTGTGGAGTTTGGGTATTACAATCAGGCTCTGCTGCTGAGATTCCATCTGGAATCCAAAACCCGAGGGGGCCCAGACATGCTGCATTTGTACTGAGTAGCGTTTCCTGGGTTTGTAATGTGTAGGTTTGTACTGAGTAGAGTTTCCTTTGTTTGTACAGCGTAGGTTTCGGGACTTGCTTACTGCTGCACGTTGCAGTCCCTTTTGGAACTAATAGCCATCACTTGAATAATTTGGCCCAATGTTTCAGTTACAGTTCAGCCCTTCTTCTTTCGTATATCAACTCCAACAATCAAAAGTGGCAATTGGTGCTTCAGAATACCGTAGTTAACGCTTTGCTGCAAATTCTGCCAGTTCCGTAAAACCACCCAGGGTGGACGACAAGGCCAAACTGGCCATCCGCGACTCACGGCGCCAGGCGGAAGAGGGCTCTGCCCGAGCCAGCTGCCTACCCCTTTTCCGGGGTTACATCTGTGCCCGGGTGGTGTTGGAGAGGGACTACTCCTGGAGGAGCACCCTGGAGGATTTCCGGGACCGCTGGGCACCGCGGGGGATTGGATGTATCCTGGATGGGGATTGTAATATAATTGTACAATAATTTCAATTGGTATATTTGTTTGTATAGTATTCTGGTGGTGGGTTCTGTTTTGGTTTTATTGTATTGTATATATTATTTTAATATTTGAATAAATATTTATGATTAAAAAAAAAATTTTTTTTTAAAGGGTGGACGACAAGGATGTAAAGCAGCTCCCACCCCACAGTTCAGCTCTGTTTTAAAATGATTATTATAGACTGTGGGGTGTGTTGGATGGTGCCTTCTCCCAGGTGCCAAAACAAATCACCCAGAGTCACAGGCTGGAATATACAATCAAATGCTTGGTGGTGTAAGCTTGCTGAGACTCAATCCTTCTTCTTAGAAACTCATGAAAATATTGAACGTTACATTACTTGCAGAAGCACAGTGACAGATTATCTGTCATGGTGCTGACATTTCTCTGCAAAAGTCCCCTGTTCCCAGCACTAAATTTGATCTGAAGGCATCTTCTGCCTGACACCAGGGCCGCTCCAAAGCACCCTTTCCCAGAAGAAGGACAAATAGTTCGGCTTTTTAAATTTATTGAAGTTGATTCCAGTGGTTCATGGTGGTTTGTTGCTTTCTAGCATACATTTGTAAATATGGAGAACAAAAATGAAATGATTACATCCCTCAAGTGTTACTGTACGTTTGGGAACTTTCACAAATCTTCAGTGACGCCGAACACACTGGCAATTTTGACAGACCCTCGGTGGGGGTAGGAGCTGTTCAAATTGCCATTGAAATTGTGCAAACATGTTTGCACTGAAGCAGCCCTCCCCCCCCCCCCCCCCCCCCCCCCCCCCCCAGGCTCACTGTGGAAGTCTGTGGTGAAGGAGAAACTAGAACAGAGTACGGCGTTGGGGACAGACGGTACAGCAGGTTTGGGGCAATGGGTGCTCTGCCCGGGTGTGTTCGGAATGACTGTTTGTATTTGTACGGGTGTCACAGCGTTATGTTCGCAGCTTTACGTGAGTGCATTACCAAAGAAGGAAAGTGAAGGCTGCACAAAATAACCGCAGACTTTGAAATCAATTATTCCTGACCAGCGTTCACGAGCTGGGGAATTAATCAGGAAATAAGCATGGCATTCTTCCACAGACTTGTTCTTTATTTCTGTCTTGTCCTTTGGGAATTTTGGATAATGCATGATATGAAAATATCACAAGTCTTCAGTCATGCATAGTAATGTCAATGACATTCTGTGCATCTGACTTTATGTAATCCCAAGATATTGAAACAAATACTTCAGCACAAATGACAACAAAGAAAATATGCTATCATAATGAACTAATTTTAAATAAGAAATAATTTCGTGACATTTTATTATAATAATGTCAGGCTTTGGTATTTGCAACACCTTTATTAAGAATCATGTGACAAAACAAAACTAATAGTGATTTGCAAGCCTGGGGAAATGCATTGTTCTCGTGTGTTGTAATGTGGTAATAGTTGTCGACTAATTCCGAACAGCAGGAGGGTACATAATCAAATCAGATTTAATATAAAATTCCTTTTATGGAAGTATTCCAAACAAATGATTATCTCTCTCAGTGCAGGCAAACATGTCATTTCATTTATCATCCTTCTGTTGTTCTTTATGAGGGGTATAGATAGGGTGAAAACTGAGAAACTTCTTCCCATTGTTCAGATGTCTAAAACCAAATGCTAGCAGCAGTGATTCTAATGGGAAGACCTGAAGAGAGTACACATTTCTTCATTGATTTGCTATATTTAATTTCAAGTGTGTTCATTTATAATGTCTCCAGATATATTTTTCATGTTATAATGTCTTTTTTTATTTTTAAGCAGCTTTGAGTACTTTTGAATGTTAGTAAACATTGAAGTCATGCAAAGACAGTCAGGCACAGTGACTGCTTTGACAACATAATTCTCTCTGGCTGGGGTCTGATTCTTCATTATGCTGGGTTTTGCTGATCAGTTGGGTCTCAGTTTCCCAGCAGAAGAGTCTGAAGAAGGGTCTCGACCCGAAACGTCACCCATTCCTTCTCTCCAGAGATGCTGCCTGCCCCGCTGAGTTATTCCAGCTTTTTGTGTCTATCTTCCCAGCAGAAGTCCATGGATGGGAGCTTACCCTGAGCTAAAGCATTGTCCAAGGACAGATGATCATTGAGCTTTGCGTAAGAAGGAACTGCAGATGCTGGTTTACACCGAAGATAGACACAAAATGCCGGAGTAACTCAGCGGGTCAGGCAGCATCTCTGGAGAGAAGGAATAGGTAATATTCTGGGTCATCAGATCATTCACGTTTGATGGCCGGTATGGCATTTGAAGGGCAGAGGCTCCAGCTAAACATTACAAAACCAGCTGGAGTATCGATGCTTCTAACAAAATATTGTGCATCCACCATACATTACCTCGACTGTAGCTCCACTATTATAATTCATTCGTGTATTACAGCATCATGTGAATCTTTCTTCCAATCTTCTATGACTTTCATGTTTTAACAAGCACCGCAGGCTCAAAAGGAGAACTACAAATGTGTCTATTCAGTATGAGATTTATCTGCTGAGCTGCTTAAGGACTATCTTGTGGCTTCTTTGAAATTAATCCTTGACTTGCTACATTCTCAAAGTCTCTATTGCTGGACAGCAGTCACTTTTGTTATATTAATTTTATTATCAAATGAGGCTCAAAGGTATAAAAATATACCATTTATTAGAAATAATCTCAGATCCTATCATATGCAAACTGGCTTTCTATTAAAAACATTTCCATCATTGAAATACTTAAATGATGAAAATTGTGAAATGAGAAATGTAATAACTCACTTTTAATTGAAAGTTTCCTTCAGTTCATTTTATCATCTATTTTATGTAATTTACTTCAGTTCACAGAACAATGTCATCTCAATTTTACGTTATTGATTAAGTTTGCCATGAAGGAAGATTTCCTTGAATTGACAGGGTTTCCAGCACAGAATGCTATATATCCAAACAAAGCTTCCTCCTACCACAAAAGCAAAGTAGCATGTGGGCAGCATGGTGGGCAGCAGTAGAGTTGCTGCCTTCCAACGTAAGAGACCTGGGTTCAATCCTGACTACGGGTGCTGTCTGTACGGAGTTTGTATGTTCTGCCTGTGACCTGCGTGGTTTTCCCCAGGATCTCCATTTCCTCTCACAATCCAAAGATGTACAGGTTTGTAGGTTAATTGGCTTGGCATAATTAGAAATTGTCCCTATTGTGTGTAGGATAGTGTCAGTGTGTGGGGGTCGCAGGTCAGCATGCATTCAGTGGACCGCAGGGCTTGATTCCATGCTCTATCTCTAATCTAAACTAAGGAGGATAAAATTGATGTTGTGCATTCCAATAAATCAGAGCAATCAGGACAGTGACTTGTGCCACTAATTTAATCTAATATGTGAAATCAAGGGATGCAAGGCTAGCATTTATTGTTATTCCCTAATTGCCCTGAACTGAATGGGTACTGCTCCAGTAATTTAGCTGCAGCATTACCATACCCTTGGAGTGAAACAACATTGAATTTTAAATGGGTCAACAAATTAGCAACAATTAATAACATGCAACAAAGACAGCGCCATGTGTTACTTCAGTGAACGGACATCCATGAAATATTAAATGATGAGACAATCAACATTTAACCAAAAAAAACCCCCATCTGCTCCATTCTGCCAAGTAAGCTTTTTAAAAGGGATTTGATTCATCTCACTCCCCTTCACTCCTTTTTTTTTCCAAATGCTTGAAATTTCTTCTTTTGAGTTATGTATCCAATTTCCTGTTCAGAACTGTTCAGCACAATTTCCAGGCATTGCATTCCAAACTACAACACTCGGTTTCAGAGAAAACAATTCTCATCACTATCCAAACCCATCCATTACCTATAACCTGCACGATCCAGTTACTGACCCTCCTGGTGATGGCACTCCATACATTCCATCAAAGCGCATCACCAACTTTGTCGCAAATATGTCGCGTTCTCTCACCCTGGTGCACACACATTTTTCCCACCATCCCCAGTCACCCTGCTCGCTTCCCCTCCTCCGTAAGGGGATCTCCCTATCTCCCACCATATCCCAATCTCTAGCTTTACATTTTTCTCCTCCTCTTCTTTGTCAGATATTCTTTTGTTTTTATTTCACAACCAGCCTTTGTCACTTACCTCACCCATCTCACCTGCATCTACCTATTGCTTGCCAGGCTTTGCATGACCTCATCTCTGTTTTCCAGCTTTCTTAACCCCTATTCCATCAGTCTGAAGAAGAGTCCCGACTCAAAACATTGCCTGTCCATTTCCCTCTATAGATGCTGCCTGACCCATTGTGTTCTTCCAGCACTTTATTTTTTTTTCTCCTCAAGATTCCAGCATCTGCAGGAACTTGCATCTCAAGAGGAATACTGTTATTGTTCCAGTTACATGCATAAGGGTGAATGTTTTTTTAAATGTTATCAATCTATGCATAGAAAATAATAACTGACTAGCAGGCAGCAGGGTGTTATTCTGCCAATGAAAATCCAAGCAGAACGGCAAGGAACTGCCTTAATTGATGTACTGCATTTTAAGGCTTAAAATTAATACATCAGTCATTTTGAACCCATTGAGCTGGTTCCTGTCTTTTACAACATTTGGAATGAAAATGTACCACGGAATTAGAAATGAAATATGGTACAATCTTTCTGAATTAATTCAATATGATGGAAGGAAAGGTATTATTCTTAATGCAATTCATTTTTTTTTTTTAACTTGTTTTTTTCCCATCTAAATTAACAGAGCAAAATTCTATGAAGAATGAATTGGAGTGCTGACACATCTCCATTAAGCCTTTTTTTATATGGCATTTAAGCATTTAAAGAATTATCCAGATGCAATGGTTTGTGATGATATTTACCAATATTCTGAAGGAGGCAAAAAAAACATGTAAAATGTCTCAGAGAATTGCTTGTGCTTACAGGACAAGTTATTGCATAAATGCACACATGAGAACATTTCAGCTTCATTACATCTGCATGAAGTGCTACATTTAAATGATAAAAATGTACTTACTGAGTTCAAAACAATAGCATGAAGTAGTCGGAACACAAATTGTGAAAAAACACACAATTGCAGGGAGATTGTTTTCATTGAAAATACTTCAGACCGACTAGTTGTTATGAGATACTTGTTAGCAAGTACCCATCCTCCTGTAAATGGTGAAGAGGTGGGCAACGTTAAGTTGGAATACACAGTGAGGGTGAGCTGAAACACAAGCAGTGGAATGATCTATGCACACGGCACATCTTGGGAAACCCAGAACTGCTAGTTTGTCAACGCCTTTTTAACCCACTGTCATATAATGTCCAGCTTTCCTGACCAATTAGCATGGGAAAATCTGATGAAGTCCCTCATGAGTTGACTTTATCCCCAATTTTAATGGGAAACTGAAGCAGAGTGGAAGGAATTGGCAGGAAGTTGTTTGGATGTTTAAAGGTCATGTGATTCTGGAAGCAGGAAGCTCTGATTGCAGGAAGAAACCCACCAGTGAAAGAAGATGTAGCTGGAGTTGGTGCAATGATTGAGAATTTATTGGCCAATAACTTATAATGGCTCATAAACAAAGAATGATAACTTCAACTATCTGTATAATGCCTGGACATTGGCCATTTGTCACTCCAGCTGCAGCAAAGTGTCCAACAAAAGGTTTGTATCACATGGACATCCATACAACAAGGTTGTGGACATGGTACTGTAACACACCTGAGGATTCTTAAGCTTCTGTTTAATTTCTGAGTCATATAAATATTACCTCCTTCCACTCTTTTCCTGCTTTGTCCTTTTCTGATTAATGACTACCAAATGGTCTTTTGGAATTGTAATTTAACATCTAACAAAGTTAGAAGGCCAAATTTCTGTGGCTGCTAAATCTGGGATCTTCTTCTCATGATAACGTCAGAATTTGGGTTGTTTTCAGTCAATAGCACAATGCACTATTCCATTTGCAGCAAAGACAACAGCCCATGTCTGAATGCAGCAAGACCTAGAAAACCTTAAGGAATATGCTGATAAGTTAAAAATAACATTATCCCTGTGAAAGTACCAGGCAATGACCACTTCCAACATCTAAACTTGACATCCAGTGGCATTGCTATTGCCGAGTTTCCCACCATTAAATTCTGGGTCATGAAAAAGTCTCAACTGGACCAATTACATAAATACTGTGGCTATGAATGCAGACCAGAGGCTGAGTTTCCTTTGACAAGTGGCCTATTTTCTGACCCTACAGGGACTTTCCGCAGGTATGTGCCAGGAATATGATAGATATGAACCACGGAAGGTAGCCAGACAGCATGTATAGAGGGAAATGGACAGGCAGCATTTCAGAACAGGTTGGGTCTGAGGAAGGGTAAACTTTCTTTCCACAGATGCTACCTGGCCTGCTGACCTCCGCCAGCATTTTGTTCTTTGCTCAAAATCCCAGCACATGTGTCTGCATGACATAAGATCCTCTCTTCACCTGGATCAATGCAACTCCACCAATTCTCAAAACTTGATACCATGTGGAACAAAATCGGCCACTTCACAGCAACCAACACAGATATTTATTCCCTCCACCACCAGTGCCGAGCAGCGGCAGTGTTTGCCATCTTCAAAATGCATTGAAGTTACTAGTCCAACATTCTCTGAAACGGCAACCTCCACCACCAAGAAGTATATGGGCCACTATCTGCAACTACTCATCCAAGTCACACACAATCTTGATTTGGGAATACAAAAATAGTGCTGGAGCTACTCAGCCAGTCAGGCCACATATGTGGAGGGAAATGGACAGACAACATTTCAGATCGAGACCCTTCTTCGGAATTATTTTTCCATTCTGTCCACTGATGTTGCCTGACCTGCTGAGTTCCTCCAGCACAGAGGTACATCTTCAAAATCTTTCATTTCATCCATGTCATGTAATTAAAATCAAGAGTGAAAGATATAATTATGTCTTATAGAAGAAATTAATTGTGTCCTTTGTTGAATAAAGGCACTGTATTTGAATAGCTTTTCTCTCTTTTTTTTTCCAGAAGCCAGGATCAGTACTTACCCAATCTTTGCACTCAGCAATGGCAAAACATATGACATCAAGACCTTGGTTTTGTTCAATAGCTCATGACAAAATGAGGCTTCGTAAATTGTCTTTGTGAGTCAGCAAGCCTCAAGCTGAACTAGAATCTGGATGCTTTTGTTCTTGCTGCTTACTGAATATGTGTTGCTGCACAAAAACCCAGCAAATGTAATTAAAGACAGTTCATTTATTTGCTTCAAAAGCAGAATGAAATCCAAGGTTAGAGGTACATACAGAGTTGATTAAATACTTTGAATACAGTGGTTCTCATGCATTTGGAAACACAGAGATGTCATCTCTGGAGAAACAGGAGGGCAAAGTTGCAGAATTGAACAGTAAGGATAGATATACAGTATATTGTGAAGTTGCCTTTACTACCTTAGATTGTAACAAATAAATTTTGCAGAACTTTCCATGAGGTGATTAATGTGGCTGTGGATATAATTCATGGGTAGTTAGGTCAATGGCAGATTTGAAAAAAAAGTGTTTTTCTCTGGTCGAGACATTCCCTTCGAAAATAACGTGCCATTTTAAATTATACCTATCACAAAACGCAGTTTTGGAAGTGAGACTATTTCATTTTGCTCCAGCTATATGATCAGGAGCAATATAATTAAAGTGAAAGTCAAACTCCAGACACTGGGATCCTGAAAGAGAAAGCAAATTGCTGGTAGCACCGGGCAGGTCCAACAGCATGTGAGGAAGGAACAACGAGAGTCAAGTCTCAGGGCAAATAACTATCATTCGCCTTACAGCAAATGCAACGCCGGAGACCCAGGTTCGATCCCGACTACTGTCTGTACGGAGTTTGCACGTTCTCCCCATGACCGCGTGGGTTTTCTCCGAGATCATCGGTTTCCTCCCACACTCCTAAGACGTACAGGTTTGTAGGTTAATTGGCATAGTAAATGTAAAAATTGTGCCTACCGTGTGTAGGATAGTATTAATATGCAGGGATCGCTGGTTGGCGCGGACCCGGTGGGCCGAAGTGCCTGTTTCCGTGCTGTATCTCGAAACTAAACTAAAAAATAAAGTGCTCAGTTCCCACTCACCCACACTTCTTACTTTATTTCCTAAAGCAAATAAAAATAAATAGTATAGGTGTTAACGTCCATTGATATTTTTTCATAGGCAACGTAATTTTTTTTTAAAGCAGAGGTTGTATGGCAAAAATCTATGCATATAGTGTGAACAAAATGTAGTGTGACATTAAAAAGTTAATGTTGGAAGTTTTTACATGAGTGGTTCTTAAATGGAGCCA
Source organism: Rhinoraja longicauda (assembly GCF_053455715.1). Classification (NCBI taxonomy): domain Eukaryota; kingdom Metazoa; phylum Chordata; class Chondrichthyes; order Rajiformes; family Arhynchobatidae; genus Rhinoraja; species Rhinoraja longicauda. Next base: position 19,818,766 of record NC_135975.1, on the reverse strand, counting down.
AGTGTTAAAGTACATACCCTTCCAATATTCAGGGACAATTTGTTCATTCCTGCTCTTCAAAAGAAATGGATAACAGATTTTAGTGTCAAAAAATTGGCAATACATGGGTACTAACTGAGCATCTTAATTACTATGTTAATTAAATCTAACTATGACATTGAGGGATAAACACTAAGCATAATTTTAGGGGCAAAGACAATATGTTTCTCCCTCTCAATATGACACATTTCACGTTGGCGTCTTTTGTGTTTGATTGTGATAAGTTTACTGAGTTGAACATTCAGTAAACTGTAATTATTTTAATTGTATTACTTAATCATCATAACTTTAACAAACAATTATCCAGGATGATACTTGCCTACATAGGTACAGATCCTGAATACTAAAATCTTTACCGGGTTAGCATGCACTGTGGGGTAAAAAGAAAATGCTTGTATTTTATGCTGCTTTTTACATCTTCAGGATATTTCAAAGTTCTTCTCAGATAATAAATTATTTTTTGAACAAAAGCCACAATTGCCTTATATATCAATGTGACAAGTCAGTTTCACAACACCTATGAGGAGTTTAGCTGGTTAACTGGACTGGGCAGAATTGGCAAGGGGTGAATATTGATGCAGACATCAAGAATACTCTTCTTTCAAAAAGTAAAATGGATATTTTTATGTTCAACTGAACAAAACGTACAGGACCTTAATTGAACACTACATTCAAAGCCAACATTTCAGTAATGTAGCACATCCTAATGCTACACTGAAGTGTCAGTTTAAATTCTGGAATAAAGCATAAAACCTTCTGATGTACAGATGAAAAATTGAAGCAGGCACGCACTAATACTAAGGTCATGGATCTATGATTCACAGAATAAAGCTGGGCTGAGAGTCGTACAACAATGAGTTATTTCACCAAACCAGGCCAGTCCCTCATTTAGTTTAAGTTTTAGTTTAGAGATACAGCATAGAAACAGGCTTTTAGCCCACTGAATCCACGCTGACCATCGATCACCCATTCACACTAGTCCTATATTATGCCACTTTTGCATCCACCCCCTGCACACTAGTGGGAAATTTATTGCTCCTCTTTGGGATGTGGGAAGAAACTGGAGCAATCCATGCAATTACAGGGCAAACGCCACACAGACGGCACATGGGTCAGGATCAAACCCGGGTCCCTGGTGCTGTGAGGATGTGGCTCTACCACCTGCGCGACTGGGCCGCCCATACATTTAACATTCACAAGTTCAAGTGAAAAGAGTAGAATTAGGCCATTCGGCCCATTGAATCTACTCCGCCATTCAATCATGGCCTATCTCTCCCTCCTAATCCCATTTTTCTGCTTGTCCCCATAACCCTTGACACCTGTTCTAATTAAGAATCTGTCTATCTCTGCCTTAAAAATATCCATTGACTTGGCCTCCACAGCCCTCTGTGGCAATGAGTTCCACAGATTAACTACCCTCTGACTAAAGAAGTTCCTCCTCACCTCCTTTCTAAAAGACTGCCCTTTAATTCTGAGGTTATGACCTCTGGTCCTAGACTCCCACCAGTGGAAACATTCTTTCCACATCCATTCTATCTATGCCTTTCATTATGCTGTGTTTCAAAGAGGATTCCCCCTCAACCTAGTAAACTCCAGCGAGTAGAGGCCCAGTTCAGTCAAACGATCATCATATGCTAACCCACTCATTTCTGGAATCAATAACAAAGGTGGATCCATATCCGTTTTTTCTTTATTCAATAAACACCTTTCAGTCTCTGAAAAATCAAATTGCCCCAGTCTATTGGAGGACTGGTTTCCAGGTTTTCCTCACTCTTTGTGTCAAGTCAAGTCAAGTCAATTTTATTTGTATAGCACATTTAAAAACAACCCACGTTGACCAAAGTGCTGTACATCTGATTATGTACTAAGGAAAAAAATGAAACATACAGTAGCACACAAACATAACAGCACATACAAAACAGTTCACAGCGCCTCCTCAATGAGCCTCAAACGCTAGGGAGTAGAAATAGGTTTTGAGCCTGGACTTAAAGGAGTCGATGGAGGGGGCAGTTCTGATGGGGAGAGGGATGCTGTTCCACAGTCTAGGAGCTGCAACCGCAAAAGCGCGGTCACCCCTGAGCTTAAGCCTAGACCGCGGGATAGTGAGTAGCCCCAAGTCGGCCGACCTGAGGGACCTGGAGTTAGAGAGGTGGGTTAGACGATATGTGATGTAGGGGGGTGAATGTCCATTTAGGGCTTTATATGTGAATAGGAGGAGCTTGAAGTTGATTCTGTACCATACAGGGAGCCAGTGGAGAGAGGCCAGAATCGGCGTGATGTGGTCCCTTTTACGGGTACCCGTCAGAAGTCTCGCTGCGGCGTTTTGGACCAGTTGCTGGCAGGACAGGGATGATTGGCTGATCCCAGTGTATAGGGAGTTACAGTAGTCTAGGCGGGAGGAAATGAAGGCGTGAATGATTTTTTCAGTGTCGTCGAATTGGAGGAAAGGTTTGATTTTAGCTATGGTACGGTTGGAAGAAGCTGGCTGTTACCATAGCGTTGACTTGCTTATCAAATTTTAATGCAGAGTCAAATATCACGCCGAGGTTTTTGACATGCGGTTTGACTAGGCAGGATAGGCTTCCAAGACTGCCTGTTATCAATTTGATGGAGTCGGGGGGGGGGGGGGGGGGGGGGGGGCGAATAGGATGACCTCAGACTTGCTCTCGTTAATTGGAGGAAGTTCTGTGCCATCCAACATTTTATGTCCTCAAGGCAGTGTAAGAGGCTGTTTAAATTTGACTGGTTGTTGGGTTTCGGGGGGAGGTAAAGCTGAGTGTCATCGGCATAGCAGTGGAAAGAAATGCCGTGCCTTTGAATGATTTGGCCAAGGGGGAGCATGTATAGAGAGAAGAGAATGGGGCCTAGGATGGAGCCTTGTGGAACTCCGCAGGAGAGGCTAGCTGGAGCAGAGGAATAACTGCCTATGTTGATGGCGAAACTCCTATCTTTGAGGTAGGAAACGAACCAGCTCAGGGCAGTGCCATCAATGCCAACCGCGTACCGGAGACGGTCAATAAGGATGGTGTGGTCCACTGTATCGAACGCTGCGCTGAGGTCGAGAAGGAGCAGGATTGCACAGTCGCCGGAACTTGGTTCCTGATTTTACTCTTGAATGGCTCAGCTCTGATTTTAGACTGTTTCCAACTGTTCCACCAGGAGCATATTTACCCATAGATCCTTTTATCATTCAAACAATTTGGCTCATATTTTATTCCTCTAATTTTAAGGAAACAAACAAAAATTCTTTGTGCAACTGTTTCCCATAATTTTGCATGCTGGCATCATTCTGGTACATTGTCAATGAAAATGCAGATAAGTTTTATTTCAATAGGACAGGAGTTCTTTGATACCACACATGGAATGCTGCCTATGTTTTGGTCTATTGCTTTAACTTGGGAACCAGAGCAGGGAAAGGTTCCATTACATAGGGACTGTTTTATGAGGAAAGGTTAGAAGTAAAGCCAAGATTCTATTACTTCTGGACTCCCCATCATACCTCGGCTTTAGCTCTGATTGACTTGAGTACTTGGGCACCCGAATCCCTTTGCTCCGCCATGCTAGTACGTTTATAATTCAGGAATGAAAACAGTTTGTGTTTCTTTGAATCTCACATAAATGAAATGAAACATGTCCATGTTTAATTCCACCTGTCATATTTTTTCCTGGTTTGTTACTCCATGTTGTTTTGTATATATCGTGACGCTGCCAGTGCTCCTGAATGTTACCTACCAACTTGATTGTACAAGTCTTTTCTGTTATCCAGCTCAGTGATACCCTATTAAGGATGGTAAGTATGAGCTAAGAAGGGAAAGTTCGGTGATTTTTTAAGGTAAGGCACACTTCGTCTAATGTGCTTGAACTCTTTGAAGTAACAAAGAGCAATGCAGTCGATGGGTTTTGAAAAGGCGAATTACAAAATAGGTCCATTAGCAGATTCACAAGAGCACTACCTGCTGCAAGTTCCTTTCAAAGTCACTCACCAACCTGAATGGGAAATACATCACAGTTGTTAGAGTGGCAAAGTTAGAACAAAACAAGACCCATAGAGGTACAAATGCTTTTAGAAAAGGTGCAGGAATACTTGTGGTGAATGCATATGAATGTTTGAAGGTGTTGCAAAAAGTTTAAAAAGCTTTTAGATATCACATGGGATTCGCCGCTTTATTACGGAAGGAATAGAGCGCAAAAGCAAGGAAGCTGACATTTATATAACATGGGTTTGACATCAGCTGGGCCATTGTATTCGGTTCTGGACAATTTTGGATGGATGTCATGAATTTGCAGAGACTCTCTCCAAGAGAGAAACTTTAGAATCTGCTGTGGTTCTCCGTTGAGCTGAGAAGGTTAACAGGATAATAGAGATCTTCAGAATTCTAAATGGTTTTGAAATAGTAAATAAGGAGAAGCTGTTTTCAGTAGCATACATGTCGGTAACTAGATTACATAGCTTTAAGCTGATAGGCAAGAATATCAGAGGTGACAAGGTGTGCAGAGAATTGTTGTGATCTGTCTGGCACTGCCTTAAAGGAGAGAGGGTGCAAATTCAATAGCAGCAATCAAAATGGAATTGAATAAATACAGAAATGAAAAGAATTACTTGGCTTGGGGAAAGAAAAAGAGAGTAAGATTAATTGAATGAGACCATCAAGTCAGCACAAATTGAGTGGCCTTCTTTGGACCATTTCATTCTGTGAGTCCGGGATACGGAATATTTGCATTCAGATTATTGTGGACAAGGTCACCATTTTTTTGCTCATTCCTATTTGTGCTTGAGTAGACTGAATGCAGGTCTTCCACCAAGCTGTCAGCTAATCTGTGCTTTCTTGTTTGGAGAGTACCTGCCTTCGTTCTGCAGGGGTGACGTGATCTTTCTGTGCTTGTCCCTTTAATTCCCCATCAAACTCCCACTGACCTGCCTGCACGCGGCTTCCTGCATTGCTACAAGGGCCAACATCAATTAATATTTCAAACAAAATTGCAGGATGCTGGAAACCTGAAATAAAAACAAAAAGTGTGGGAAAAATCAGCAGCATCCGTGGAAAGAGAAACAGTTAATACTTCAAAATAATACCTGTTTCTCTCTCCACTGGGGCTGCTTGATCTACTGAGGTTTTTTTTCAACATTTTCTGCTTTTATTTTAGTTCAACATAATCTGGAGCAACAACACCAGACCTTTTCCCCAGGCTATTGCGGCCTGACAGTCACGATACTGAATTCTTCAATTCACTCTCTCTCTGCTCCCGATCATCCATCTTTGCTCAGCTGTTCACACACCCTGACCCACTGGACATGTTGAGTTTGCAACTTGTGTGTTTCTGTGTTTGGATTCAAACCTATTCATTGCCCTCATTTTATAGCTTTAATGAAGAATGGACCATTTTTCACCAACACCCCTCCTCCTCTAACATTCCTCAAATGTTGTTGGGAATATACCATTTGACACACCACACATATTAGAGCATGTTCCTTGTCTTCCAAACAATATCCAACCCATGACACAAGGACCTCTTATGTTTTTTTAATGTTTGCTTATATTTCTTGCAAAAACATGAGGCAGTCCATGTGGATAACCTATTAATACCTAAATGTTTTTAAACAAGATGAACCAGTCTTGGATGAACTTCGGAAATTCAATGCTTACTGTTTCTAATCAGCTCATATTTGTTCAAGTGTGGAGCCACCTTTGTCTAATGGCAGATTCCAATACCTTGCTTTGAAATGAGATTAAAGTGGCTGGGAATCTTTTTCCCTCTTTACTGGTGTTTCCAATCTAAAAGCACAATTGTGAGAGCAAATCTACTCCAGGGAAGACTTATTATAACTTTGGCAGCTTTTCTTGGTGTGTTTTGAGCCTTTTTCAAGACTCTCGTGTTTTAATTTGTTTCGTGCTGATACTTAGCTTTGCAAGTCCCTTTGTGCCAGGTGCCATTGATTTTTTATTTCTTTGATGCTACCTTCTTTTAGTGGCACCAAAAGGTTTCTACGTGATTGTAAAAGGATGTCACTCGTACGCAGAGTCTTTTACTAAATAAGTTTATTAATAACACTACACACATTATGCCCTAGCTGTCCGTGGTCATCACTGGCACTAGAGAGCGAGCTGGAGGTGGGGAAGCTACAGTTATACAAGAGACCATGGGGAGTGGTTAGTAGTGGTGAGGTCACTATGTTAAAGGAACATGCACTGATCTACATCCTTCCTCTTGGAAACAAAAGCGACCACGGCTCATACGCTAGACTTAAACTATAGCAGGGAGCAGATAGAATGCAGCACCACACAGACTACTCGTACCCACCGTACCGGACAGGCGGCCTGACCACTCGCCCAGAGCGGGTGCGCAACCCCCCATCCCCTTCGGCCGAAGGAAGAGCAGGGACGGGTGCGGGTACCGAGGCAGGGGAACCAGGGGAAGGAGGAGAACCGGGCGGCGATACCCGCAAACGCGCAGGCGAAGGAGGGGAAGGGGGCTGGGGCGAGCCGGGCACAGACAGTCGAGACGGCGCAGGTTGGGGCACGCGAGGATGGACGGGAGCAGGAGGCACATCAGGCACCGGTGACTGGACGGGAGGTGAATACGGGACCGCGGGAGGCGGTGCAGGCTCGTTGACCAGCATCAGGTGCTGTCGGGTACGACGGTACACGGTGCCCTCGTAATTAACCAGGTACGACCGTGGAGAGTCAGCATTGCCGACGACCACGGCCAGCCGGTTGTGACCCGAGGCGGACTCCATCCGGACAACCTGGCCAGCGAACAGAGGGGGAAGGGGACGGGACGATTTGTCAAAGGAGCGTTTCTGAATCACTTGCTTTTCGATGATGCGCTCCTTGACAGCTGCAGGGCTGCGAGCCGTTGGTTTCAGGGATTGCTGGGAGACGGGGATGGGGGGTCTAGTGGTGCGGGACATGAGGCGCTGGGCCGGGGAGCCGAGCGCGGGGTCCCGGGTGATGTTGCGGAGGTTGAGGAGGGCAAGGTACAAGTCAGAACTGGTAAACCGACAACGTTCCATCAGTTCCTTCGCGCTGCGGACAGCGCGCTCTGCAAGTCCATTGCTTTGCGGGTACTCGGGGCTGCTGGTGATGTGGCGAAAGTTCCACAGGGTGGCGAAAGCGGCAAACTCCGCGCTGGTAAACTGGCTCCCGTTGTCGGACTGGAGGGATGCCGGGGAACCAAAGGTAGAGAAGTGGCGGCGAAGCTTCCCGATGACGGCAGCAGACGTGAGGGACGGCAGCAGGTCCACCTCGAACCAGCTGGAGTAGGAGTCCACCAGGACCAGGTAGTGTTTGCCACGCCACTCGAAAATGTCGGCGGCAACAGCCATCCACGGCAACTCGGGAGCCGGCTGCTGCAGGAGAGGCTGGCGCTGCTGATGAGGTAGTAGGCGGTTGCAGGCAGCGCAGGCGGAGACCCTGTCCCGGATGTCCCGAACCATGCCAGGCCAGTAAAATTGTGCTTGGGCCTGGGATAAAGTGGCCTCCACCCCGGGGTGTCCGTTGTGGGCAGTCTTGAAGTAGTGATCTCGCAGCGCGGCCGGCACCACGACCTTGTGACCCTTCACCACCACGCCCGCGTGCAGCACCAGTTCATCCCGAACCAGGAAGTAGGGCACGGCACCAGCCGGCAGGGAAGACCGTCGGTCAGGCCAGCCACGGCGGATGACGCTCTCAAGCTGTTGCAGGGCAGGATCAGCGGCAGTGTGTGTGACCAGGGACTGCATCTGCCAAGATGGAACGATGTTGACGTTCAACACCATCAGGTCAGCCGATTCGTACGGATGGCGGGAAATGGAAGGTAGTGGGGCACGGGACAAAGTGTCTGCCACGAACATCTCCTTGCCCTTGCGGTACACGATATCGAAGGTAAAGCGCTGAAGCTGCAGCATCATTCGCTGCAAACGGGACGAGGCTGCGTGGATGGGCTTGTTCAGAATAGAGACCAGCGGTTGGTGGTCAGTTTCGATGGTGAAGGTGTTGCCCAGAACGTAGTCTTTGAATTTGGAGCACGCGAACACCACGGCAAGGAGCTCTTTTTCAATCTGCGCGTATCGCTGTTCAGCAGGGGTCATTGTGCGGGAGGCATAGGAGACGGGCAGCTGCCGGTCGTCATAGAGCTGCAGGCAGGCAGCACCAAGGCCGAACCGAGATGCATCGCAGGTGAGGACGATTGGCCTGTTCAGGTCGAAAAACTGCAAAGTGGGGGTCCGTGCGAGTCTGGACTTCAGGGCCACGAAGGCCGACTGGTGGTGCGGGAGCCAGGCCCAGGCATATTCCTTCTTGGTCAGCTCCCTCAGGGGGGCACTCAGTTCGCTGAGGTCGGGTATGAACTTGCCTAAGTAGTTGACCATGCCCAGAAAGCGCTGCAGGCCGGGCACGTCAGTGGGAGCGGGCATATCGGTGATCGCCGCCGTCTTCTCGGGGTCTGGCTTCAGGCCCCCCGCCGTGAAAACATGGCCAACGTAGGTGACTTCCTCAACGCGGAATCGACACTTCCGTTGATTGAGTTTGAGATTGATCTCACGAGCCCTGTCCAGGACTTGGCGGAGGTGTCGGTCGTGCTCGGCGACGTCCCTCCCGTACACCAGGATGTCATCCACAATGATGGCGCACGGCAACCCGGCAAACAGCTGTTCCATTGTACGCTGGAAAACCTTGCTTGCTGAGTTGATCCCAAAAGGCATGCGGAGGAAACGGAACCTGCCAAAAGGTGTGCTGAAGGTGGTCAGGAAGGAGGAACGTGCATCCAAAGGGATCTGCCAAAAGGAGCTCTTGGCATCTAGGACCGAGAAAACTGTGGCTGGACCGACCTGTGCCGCGACGTCCTCCACCGTCCGCATGGGGTAGTGCGGGCGTTTGATAGCCAGGTTCAGGTCTTTCGGGTTGATGCAGATCCTGATCTCGCTCGCATCCTTCTTGGCAGCGACCACCATGGTGGAGACCCACTGGGTGGGGGCACTCACCTCCTTGAGGATGCCCATGTCCACCATGCCACGTAGTGTGGACTCCACGCGGCCCTTCATGGCAAAAGACACACGGTGGGCCGGTCTAACCACCGGGTTGACCCCCGGGTCAACAACGATCTTGTAGGCACAGGGCAGCTTCCCCAGGACGTCATCAAATCGGTCGGGATACTCGATCAGGGGGTCCATGGGGGCCTCCACCAGGTGGATGTCGCGGTGGAATGAAACCAAGCCAAAGTCCTGGCATGCACGGGCGCCCAGCAGGGTGACATTGTCAGATGCTAGCAGGAGGAACGTGAGGGGCCGAGAGGTCTTCAGAACAGTACAGATAACCGTTGCCTTCCCCACGGCAACCAGAACACCTCCCCCATAGGCATGAAGGCGGGAGTCGTCAGGAGTAACCCTCTCCCCCGAGCTTATCTGCTCGAAGAGGCCAACAGACATAACATTTGCAAAAGCACCAGTATCGACCTTGGCAGGGAAGGAGTGTCCATTGACAGTAACATGCACGGAAGGATCCGTTATCAACGCAGGTGCACCCAAAAGCGAAAACACTCTATCTGGATCGGGGAGTTCCTCGTGTTGGTGCTGGGAACCGGTTGCGCTATCACTGTTCGCAAGGTTGTTTAGACTCCTTCTAGGAGCAGGGACAGGTCTCCCACGAGAACGACAGGCTGCAGAAAAGTGGTTCATTTTCCCGCAGGAATTACAGGTTTTGCCCTGCGCTGGGCAAACGTTAAACTGGTGTGACGAGAAGTTGCAGTTTGGGCATCGGCGAGGGGTGACCGTAGTGGGCGCGGAGGGGTCGACCCTGACCGGCGGGGCATTTAGCCGCCGGCGTCCGGTGAAATTTATGTCATGGGACGCCGGCCGAGATACTGAGGCAACAGCAGAAGCCATGCGTGCAGCATGCACGGCGTCCTTTAGCGACAGGTCAGGCTTCATCAGGAGCTCGTCACGTAGCTTGCAGTTTAGGAGACCGTTGACCAGGACGTCCCTGATCATCTCGTCGGGTGTGATCTTTTCAAGGCGGCACCTCCGAGCCATATGCCTCAAAGAAGCAATGAAGGTGTCAACGTGCTCCCCAGGAGCCTGACGACGCGTGAAAAAGTTAAAACGCTCGATAATGTTATTGGTGGGTATATCACACAGGGCAGTGAACTTGGCCATGAGACATACCGGGTCGTCGCGGTCCTCCGGAGGGACGAAATCGAACGAAGCATATCGTTCCATTGCCTCCGGACCAGCCAGGTTGAGGAGCAGGTGAGCTCGTACTGCAGCAGTTGCATCAGGATGGGCAATCGCGATATAGTGTTCGTAGTCCCGCTGGAAGACCGTCCAGCGGTGCACTATGTCGCCATCGAAAACGAGCGTGTCCGGACGACGACACGAGGAAGCCATAGCAGAGTGGAAGGAGGGGACACAATTGGGAGAAACAAATAATAAAATAAAAACCGGTAAACAGGAGACGCAAGTCTACCGATCTGACACCATGTAAAAGGATGTCACTCGTACGCAGAGTCTTTTACTAAATAAGTTTATTAATAACACTACACACATTATGCCCTAGCTGTCCGTGGTCATCACTGGCACTAGAGAGCGAGCTGGAGGTGGGGAAGCTACAGTTATACAAGAGACCATGGGGAGTGGTTAGTAGTGGTGAGGTCACTATGTTAAAGGAACATGCACTGATCTACAGTGATCACTTGGAGAATAGTGAAAGGGAGTCTGTAAGACCTGCCGGCCTTCTGGGTCCATGTGGTCTTGGATCGTATTTCAGTTAGTGAATTTTGAACTGAAATCAAAGTTTCCCCGTCAAAAATTACTCCACGTAAGTGTAGCACACATGGCCTGCAGGCATTTATAAAACACCAATTCGGCTTTACACTTTAAAATAAAACAATTGAATGTATATTTACATTCCCCAGACATTCTGCAAATTACAAGCCTAACTCCATCAGTACCAGTTCTCTCTATATGTTCCCTGCCATCTCTAATACCACTTTATGTTGAGTGGTCGAACATCCTTCCCCTTGCTGCACCTTTTGTCTCACTGCTTCGCCTGCTCCTGTTAGCCATTATTTACAAAATGCTTCATCATATTTGTTGCCCTCCGCCTTCCTTTATTTTAATTTCCGGCTTGGTACCCAACGCTTTAAGGCAAATTTCACTGTGAAGGGATAATTAAAGTGGAAATTATCTTTACAACATATGTTCCTGAATCTTTTAATGGGCTTGCGTCCAATCTCAATCACACTCGCTCCTTAAAATGAAAACCATTGATGGTTGTTCCAGAAGGCAAAAGTTCTTAGTTTCTTCATTATTGAACATCATCTTTGATCATGGGTCCATATCAAAGGCTTTGCTGCAAAGGGACAATAATAGACATTGGGATAAGGTTGCTGAACAATAATTAGAGCAGAAAGATAAATAGTCCTGGAAATGTATGATCTGTCCACCTGACAGCTTCCATGGTAGGAATTTATAGTTCTGGAATTATGTCCATACGGGTTCAGATCCCACCATGACAGCTTGAGAATTTAAGGGTTTCATTAAATAAGTACTGGAATAAGAAGTCAGTAGTACATACTGTAGGTAACTGGAACTGTGAGCAGCAGCATTACTGCTGCACCAATGGTATCAGATGGTCAACAGCTGGGGGATAAGATGTATCAAGGATGTGGTTAAAGCTTTAGATTTAGAATGCAATACTTGGAATTATGGTATCAACCTCTAGAGATCTTTAGGTTTAGATTTATTATTGTCATGTGAACCAAGGTACAGTGAAAAGCTTTGTATTGCATCCTATCTGTTTGTCTGTTTGTCTGTTTGTTTCTATGTTAATTGTATTTGTAAAGCGCTTTGTGCATGTGTTAAGGCGCTATATAAAATAAATATATTATTATTATTATTATTATTATCTAATGGAATCTCCACATGATACATGAATACAAGCAAACCAACACAAGTGCAGAAGGTAGAACGAAAGGAAGGATACCAGAGTGCAGAATATAATTTCTCAACATTGTAGTGTAACAGTTCCAGAGAAAAAGTCCAATGCCCATAATGAGGTAGTTGGAGAATTGGAAGTGTACCCTAGCTTTGCGGAAGGTCCATTTAGACGTCTGATAACGGAAAGGGAGAAGCTGTTCCTGAATCTGGTGGTACATGCTTTTAAGCTTCTATGTCTTCTGCCCAACAGGAGCAGGGAGAAGAAGGAATGACCGGCATGTGAAAGGTCCTTGATCATGTTGACTGCTTTTCTGAGAAAACGTGAAATGTAGTTTGGAGTCATTGTTGGGGAGTCAGGTCTATATGATGGACTGGGATACATTCACAACTTTCTGCAATTTCTTACGGTCTTGGGCAGAGCTGTTCCCAAATCAAGCTGTGGTGCAACCCAACAGTACGCTTTCTGTGGTACATCTGTGGAAATATGTAAGAGTCATCGAAGAGTTGCCAGATCTGAATTATTGACTGACTTGGCACCCTCTCCAATACATTGGTTGGATTTCATAACTTTCATGAGGCAACACACGTACTGGGCTATGACAAGAATAAAACATGGCTGAAGGCCTAGTATAAAGCCCCGAGATGTGTGGATGATAACACTGTTAACTTTAGCCGCTCTGCTGAGGGTGTGTTTAAATATTTATTCCTTAGATTGATGCAATGAAGCTTTATGGTGGATATTCCACACTGGCCAAATCTGTGAGGATAATTAACCAGAATATGAAAAATCTTTCAACTTCAAATTTAGATACGACTCAGTAAAATATACTATCCCCAGCCAGCTTTCTGGATCCCAAATTGCCATTGCTACATCCCAGATATTCATTCAGAATCCACAAAGAACTGAAGTTTCTCACCTTTTCCACTAGTATCTGTTAAAAGACATGTTTTTTTTTTACTGCACAGCACTGCATCGGTAACTGAAGATGTGGATTCTCATCCAGCTTTCTATTTTGAAGGGATGAGGCCGATGTGTTTGACAAAATGCTTCATCACGGCTCTATGTTTAGGACCATTATTTTCTTGACAAATCAGGTAGAATTTCACTCTGAGCTGTGTCTGACCCATCATTATTACAGATGCTGTCAATGCTAATTTTCCTGTTGCTGCTTAGACCAGTCAAAATTAACTTCCCCGCATAAACCTGACAATGACTGGCATTAAAATGTGTTCCCCATGCAACTGAAACTAATTCCCAGTGTTCTTCTCTCTGGCTACTTAATCATTCCTGACAGGAAAGCTGTTGAACTTTCTGGGTGTTCTAAAGTAAGGTGACCTGCAACATCTTTCATACACTGTGCATATTTATCAGTCTGTCTCCGAGTTCAGGTTTTGACTGTTTAACTGAATCATTCTTCACAAATGTAACAACCGCAGATTGTGACAGGGAACTAGTGAAGGACTGTGATTGTCTGTGTGATGTTCTCTTCTTCACCATTTACTTTTTCACGTTAAAGCTATTAACTATCCGGAAAAATAAATTGTCTCTTATTTAACGTAACAGCTCCAACTGAATAGAACAGAATGACACAAAAACAAAATTACCAAAAGCATGAAATAGGAGCAGCTGCAGGCCATTCAGCCCTTCAAGCCTGCTACTACAGTACTCTGATCATGCCCTTGCCCCATAACGCTTGGTCCTTTAGCATTATGAAATATGCCTGGGCTCCACTGCCTTCAATGATAGAAAAGGCTATACCCTTCTGGGGGAAGGAATTCTTCCTCAGGCCATGACTCCATGTTTGGGACTCCTCATGCAAAGGGAGGAGCCAGCGATGCCCTCGCAGCTGCGGCTTGCCTGCAGTCCGTCTGTCTTTTGTGTTTTTTGTTGTTTTTGTATGAATTGTAGTTTTAATATGGTGTAGTGTTTGTATGTTATGGGGGGGGAGGAGGGAACGGGAACTGTAACATTGTCTCTCCCGAACGGAGACCCGACCCTTGTTTCTGTGTCGTGTCTCCGTTCCCGCTGCGGCCTACCATCGGCCATGGACCTGGGACCACCTGGGGCTCTGGTTCGCAGAGCCCGCGGCCCGGACTCACCACCTGCGGCGCTGGCTGCCTGCGGATGCTGCGGGAGCGGCTGCGACTCGTCTCCGGAGGCTCCAGCGCGGGCCGCGTGGACGTCGGAAGCCCACAGGCCCCTGGGTGGGGGCCGACATCGGGAGCTCCGGCAGCGGCAGCGGCAGCGTCTTCGCCCGCCCCGAATCGCTGGGCTTGGGTCGGCCCGCCGCGGACCTTTCACCGTCCAGCGCGGCCTGCAATAGGCCGCTGGATTTTCTCCGCCCGGCGGGGGCTTCAATGTCGGGAGCCACGACCGCCCCGATGTGGCAACTTCAACAACCTGACCGCGGGGGAAAATGGCAGGGGAAGAGAAAAATACATTGTGGCCTTCCATCACAGTGAGGAGGGACTGGAGGAGACTCACTGTGCTGGATGTTTCTTTTTGTGTGGTGTTAGTTGTGATTGTATGTGTTATTGCATTTTTATTGATTATTCTTATTGGTCTTATTGTTGAACTGCGGGTAATGTTTCATTTCACTACACATTTATGTGTATGTGACAAATAAACGACTATTGACTATTGGGGACATCCACACGTAGCCGTTTTGGCAAGTCCTCTTAGATGTTATAAGATTCTGTGAGACCCCCTGTCATGTGTCTATGCCCCAATGAGTGTAGGCCTAAATGACCCAACTCTCTTCAATCCAATCATCCCAGGAGTCCGTCTAGTAAATCTGTCACACTCTCTGCGAGGCAGAAAATCCTTCCGCAGATAGGGAGACCCAAATTGTGCTCCAGATTAAATCTGTGGAAAGAGAAACAGTTAATACTTCAAAATAATACCTGTTTCTCTCTCCACTGGGGCTGCTTGATCTACTGAGGGTTTTTTTCAACATTTTCTACTTTTATTTTAGTTCAACATAATCTGGAGCAACAACACCAGACCTTTTCCCCAGGCTATTGCGGCCTGACAGTCACGATACTGAATTCTTCAATTCACTCTCTCTCTGCTCCCGATCATCCATCTTTGCTCAGCTGTTCACACACCCTGACCCACTGGACATGTTGAGTTCGCAACTTGTGTGTTTCTGTGTTTGGATTCAAACCTATTCATTGCTCTCATTTTATAGCTTTAATGAAGAATGGACCATTTCTCACCAACACCCCTCCTCCTCTAACATTCCTCAAATGTTGTTGGGAATATACCATTTGACACACCACATCTATTAGAGCATGTTCCTTGTCTTCCAAACAATATCCAACCCATGACACAAGGACCTCTTATGTTTTTTTTATGTTTGCTTATATTTCTTGCAAAAACATGAGACAGTCCATGTGGATAACCTATTTATACCTAAATGTTTTTAAACGAGATGAACCAGTCTTGGATGAACTTTGGAAATTCAATGCTTACTGTTTCTAATCAGCTCATACTGAGGCAGAAAATCCTTCCGCAGATAGGGAGCCCCAAATTGTGCTCCAGATTAAATCTCTTGAACTCCTTTACAGCTTTGGTAAAACTTCCCTTCTGCCGTACATAAATCCGTTTGCAACAACAGAACATTCTGTCTTTCATTACATTTACAACATTAAAATGTATCTGCCATTCATTTGCCTGTTGAACAGCTTGCATATTCCACAATTCATGTCTATCCCTAGTTTTGTAAATAACCTGCAGCTGCCGGTTGTTTGGAGTATTGGTTTAGTTGTTGTTAATTCATGAGTTCACAATTTCACTATTAGAATTAGGCCATTTGGCCTATCGAGTCTACCCTGCCCTTCAATCATGGCTGATCTCTGCCACCTAACCCCTTTTTCCTGCCTTCTCCCCAAAACCCTTGACACCTGTTCTAATCAAAAATTTGTCTATCTCTGCCTTAAAAATATCCACTGACTTGGCCTCCACATCCCTCTGTGGCAATGAGTTCAAAAGATTAACTACCCATTGACTAAAGTAGTTCCTCCTCACCTCCATTTCAAAAGAGCACCCTTTAATTCTGAAGCTATGACCTCTGGTCCTAGAGTTTGCCACCAGTGGAAAGAAACATCCTTTCCACATCCACCTTTCATTATTTTGGAAGTTTCAATGAGGTCCCCCCTCGACCTTCTAATCTCCAGTGAGTAGAGGGACAGTGCTGTCAAGCACTCTTCATAAGCTAACCCACTCATTCCTGGAATCATTCTTGTAAACCTCCTCTCTCCAGAGCCAGCACATCCTTTCACAGATATGGGGCCCAAATTGAGATGTCCATTTAGATTTCCAGGACTTGCAGTCTAAACAGTCAGAACACATGATAATATATTTAGATGCCATATAATTTGTGTACAACCACACGGCAAATTATCTTGATGTTCTTAAAATTCAAATTTATTTGCTCCTTCACATAATAACATTCTTCTCAATTAATAATGAATGCTTGTAAGCAGACCTGTCCCATTATATTTCAAGGGCAGATGACCAAAATCTACTAAATAGAGAAGAATCTACTGTGAAATCATTTGCATTTCAAGCAATTATTCATTTAGCTAAAAGTAATTTCCTTGTTATGGTTGTAACATGAATGGTGTAAATCTGACCCCCGTGCTACCTTGAATCCTGTATTGTCATGCCATGTGTTCTTGCTATCTCTAACTTTGAGAAAGAGGAGGATATCTGAATTGTTGTCACCCTTTGGTCACTGGTTTGGGCGATAGCCCATCTTTAACAGTAAACTGCTGAGATATAGACTTTGAATGGCCAAAACACTTTGCTCTACTGAATGGGACTCTGTTTGGTGAATGATCACCATTGAAACAGTTGAACTGGTAGTCATTGTTTCAGTTTTGATGGTAGCTTTTTGCTTTAAGCCACTGTCACATTCATAGTTGGTGTTGGGCATTGTGAGTTATTGTCTGGTATGATTACAGCTAATTGCTTACATGGACACCTGACAAATGATTTTAGAACTGAGGTACTAGAACTTATTGTGAGAGCTATTGTGAGCACAGCACAGTGGGGGATATGAACACTATAAATACACCACAATTAATAAGTCTCACAGGCACAGAAAAAAACCCCCAAAGAAACAGTTCACTTTTTAGAGGGAGATCCTTTCTCAGAATTCTTTGTGTATTATTGTTTAACAAAGCTTACCATCACTTTAAATAATCTGAAAATGCTTTTCATCTCTTCAGAAGAATCAATTGCTGCTTAGGTTTGCTCCTTTCAATGTCTTCCCATCAAACTTTGTAGCCTGAGAAATGTTTATTATATGAACATATGATAAGTGGGAGGAAACAGTTCCTTCTGATTATTCCAAATATCCTTTTGGAGTCAAAGCATCTGTTTTTTTTTATGACTGCATAAAATGCTGCAAAGAGACAACTGCTACCATATCAAGTGTTGAATTAATGCAAAAAATAGTACTTTTCACAGGATTTTTTTTTTTTTTCTGGTTTCTGTGGAGAGCTTTGCCTGTCAGAAGTACACACTGGATATTCATGTTATATGAATATAAAATTCACATAAAATTATATCCATATAACCTGTTTATCATTTTTTTTGTCAAAAACACATGTACTACCAAATTTCTGATGTACATTTTGCTGGCTAAATAACTTGCCAGGGATACAGAGTCAGAATAATCCCTTTCAACAAACAACTTGCCTACAGCTTCTTGCAGATTAAAGAAGCAGTAGATTAAAGCAAACTTCTGCACTGTCCAAGATTTTCTGACAAGGGGGGTACCATACCTGCTTTTTTCCAAGTTAGTGTGGGCAGATTTGTTCCATCAGTGGATACGTGGAAAAAAAAACGGAATCTAAATGCAGCTCATAAATATAAAGCTAAACACGGATCTGAGAGTCTCAACTCATAGGGCAACGGACTCACTTTTGGTTTTTGCACATCAATTAAGTTCACTAACTTTTAACATTTGGGAAATGACACTAACAAAAATCTCACGGGTTTAGAATGCCCATAAGATCATAAGCCATTCGCCCTGTCGAGTCTACTCCGCCATTCAATCATGGCTGATCTATCTTTCCCTTTCAACCCCATTCTCTTGCCTTCTCCCCGTAACCTTTGACACCCTTACTAGTCAAGTACCTGTCAATCTCTGCTTTAAAAATACCCAAAGACTTGGCCTCCACATCTGTGGCAATGAATTTTCACAGGTTCGCTACCCTCTAACTAAAATCCATGCAAATCAAAATTCCAACTGTGGCTCAGGTTGTTAGTTTCTTGAACGTCTTTTCCTCACTTCAAACAACGATCGAGCAAAGAATGTTCAAGCATATCGTAAACACAATGTAATTCAAATGCACAAAAACAACCAAGAGGGATAGCAATGTGGGGCGAATAGAAGCACAGTGGCGGATTTGCAAAATAAAAACTAACACAGTGAGGATAAAATGTAACTGCAGGCGATTCTGATACTACCTGGTTTTATGTCCCCCCTCCCCAGCATACTCCTGGCAAACATCCAGGCTATCGAAAACAAGTTGGTTGAGTTTAAAGCTAGACTTAGCTGCCTGAGGGAACTGAGACATGGCTCACCTCTGCTTCACCTGTCTGTGCCAAGTTACCTGAGGGCTTCTCACTTCACCGGATGGACCGTACAGCACCCTTAGACGTTAGGTGCAGAGGTGTCTGCTTTCTAATCAACCCCTTGCGGTGCTTGGACAAGGAAGTCCTGGGTGGCTTCCCAGACCTGGAATACCTAACACTTAAGTACCATCCATGCTACACGCCACGGGAATTCACTTTGGCTATCCTGACAGCAATCTACATCCCATCGCAGCTGATGCTAAGGGAAACAGGCCCACTATATCTGGCTCAGTGGCATGTGTTATGGGCAATTGTCTCATCAGAAATTTATGCAAAGACCTATTTGTGCAAAGCCGCTAGTGCCCGTTTTTTTGTATTCACTAGCAGATGGAGCAGATTTGCCCATGGACTTTTCCAAGTATAGCCCTTCCCCTGTTTGGTCCTTGTAAGTGTTCAAAGACTCCACTATAAGCTCCATCTAACACTAAAAACATATTTAGATTTGTAAACATTTCTTTAATTGGTGTCATAGAGTCATAAAGCCATACAGCATGGAAACAGGCCCTTCAGCCCAGCTTGTGACTGCCAGCCAAGATGCACCATCTAAGCTATTCTCATTTGTCCATGTTTGGAACAAACCCTTCTAAAACTTTCCTCTCTGTATATCTGTCGTGGCTTTTAAATGCTGTTTATGGTAACGGCTTCAATTACCTCCTCCGGCAGCTCCTTCTATCTACCCACCCCCTTTGTTTAATTAATCATGCATCGTCTTTCCACTGACTGGTTAGCACGCAACAAAAGCTTTTTACTGTAACTCGGAAAACGTGACAATAAACTAAACTAAACTAAACTACAAACTATACAAGTCTAGTTCTCTGTAATACATTAGAATGAGGTGCACTGATTAATTTTTAAAAAGCCAACAATGTAGATTTTGTGTTGGGTCTTTCTCAACACTCCTTAGTTCTGCAGTTCATTGAGAAGCAAGGAAGTGATTCTTTTTTTAAAGTTGATTTTAACTTACAATATCACAGATTCCCCAAATCAATTCAATACCACTTTTATGTTTAATTGTTACATGGTTGAGTACCAGACGCAGAATGAAACAACTGCATGGTTTGGATTAGGTGCTCTTTGTCATCTATTGTCAATGAAGTTGTCCTTGCCTACTTTGAGCGGAGATGGTGCTATTAGTTTGAGGGTAACGATCTAGTTATCATTTCTGTGCCTTAAGTATTTAAGCCAAAGTACATATGATGGCATGTGTCCAAAATGTATTTTACCATTTTAACAGCCAAAGTCATAAACAAATAAAAAACAGAGTCAGCTGCATTCCTAATAAACCCAATCCTTTTAATGAAAGGAGAGCTGTTAGGCCATCACCCCAGCATTTAAACTCAAAGTCTCTTTACATTAATCAACAATTACTAAAAGGATAGATTTGGTTTCATGCATTATGAGATTAAAAAAAGATCAATAGGAAGATGAAATGACTATAGAATGCTCATTCACCCATAAAGAACACAGTTCACAAATGTACAAAGTATTTTTCATGTTGGATAAAATCTATCAGCAACTTGATCAAATGGGTTTCTTTTAATTAATGCCATGATCTTTCAATAAGTCAACAAAAGCATCCTTGCAGCCTGTACAGAATGCTGAACCGATTGACCACCAAACAATTGCCCTGCAATAAAGCTGGAAAGGCAATCAGAAGCTGTTTCACAGAAGGAGCAAGTTCAAGGTATTGCATCGGTTAATCTTGTTTCTACTTCTGAAACCTATGGAAAGTAAAAGGCTGTGCATTGTTCTTGCCTTGATATTACTAAATGACAAACCTAGGCTTCGAAACACTGCTCTGAGGAACAGGTAGGGAGGGGAAGAAGAATATTAGATCAGAAACAGACCTTGCAAGTTGCCCTTATTGATGGCCTTCCATTAGGCCCAGCCGGATCTGGATTTGTGAAAGCTCCTCAATTTCGTCATGCTTTTGAAGGCTCAGCTTTTTTTTTTTAAATAGCTTCCTTATCCCTGAAATGTCTGGTGATCTCATTGTTCGCTTTTACAGGCAATTCCAAGGTTATATCTTCAATCTTTCGACCAGGTCACTGCGATCCATGTTAGCCTTACATCGGTAGTGGGGAAGATCTGGGAGTCGATTATTAAAGATGTTATAGCAGTGCATTTGGAAAGCAGTGACGGGATCGGTCAAAATCAGCATGGATTTATGAAGGAGAAATCATGCTTGACTAATTTTTTGGAAATTTTTGAGGATGTAACAAGTAGAATAGATAAAGGCCAGTGGATGTGGTGTATTTGGACTTTCAAAAAGCCTTTGACAAGGTCCCACACAAGAGATTAGTGTGCAAAATTAGAGCACAGGTTATTGGGCATAGGGTATTACCATGGATAGAGAACTAGTTGGCAGAGGAAGCAAAGAGTAGGAATTAACGGGTCTTTTTCAGAATGGCAGGCAGAGACTAGTGGGGTGCCGCAAGGCTCGGTGCTGGGACCCCAGTTGCTTACAATATATATTAACTATTTAGATGAATTAATTAAATGTAACATCTCTAGGTTTGCGGATGACACAAAGCTTTGGTGGCACTGTGAGCAGCGAGGAGGATGCAATAAGGTGACTTGGATAGGTTGGGTGAGTGAGCAGATGCCTGGCAGATGCAGTATAATGTGGATAAATGTGAGGTTATACACTTTGGTGGCAAGAACAGGAAGGCAAATTATTATCTGAATGGTGTCAGATTAGGAAAAGGGGAGGTGCAATGGGACCTGGGTGTGATTGTACCAGTCACTGAAAGTAAGCATGCAGGTACAGCAGGCAGTGAAAAAAGCTAATGGCATGTTGGCCTTCATTGCAAGAAGATTTGTTTAGGAGCAAGAAGGTCTTATTGCAGTTGTACAGGGCCCTGGTCTTGTACAGGCCGTGTCTTTTCAATCTTTCCTCATATGACAGTCAAGCCATCCCAGGGATCAATCTTGTGAACCTATGCTGCACTGCCTCAATTACAAGGATGTCCTTCCTCAAATTAGGAGACCAAAACTGCACACAATACTCCAGATGTGGTCTTACCAGGGCCCTATACAACTGCAGAAGAACCTCTTTAATCCTATACTGAAATCCTCTCGTTATGAAGGCCAACATGTCATTAGTTTTCTTCACTGCCTGCTGTACCTGCACGCTAACTTTCAGTGACTGGTGTACAAGGACACCCAGGTCTCGCTGCACTTCCCCCTTACCTAACCTGACACCATTGAGATAATAATCTGCCTCCTTGTTTCTGCTGCCAAAGTGGATAACCTCACATTTATCTATATTATACTGCATCTGCCACGCATCAGCCCACTCACTCAACCTGTCCAGGTCACCCTGCAACCTCCTAACATCCTCTTTGCAGTTCACACTGCCAACCAGCTTTGTGTCATCTGCAAACTTGCTAGTGTTACTTCTAATTCCTTCATCCAAATCATTAATATACATGGCAAACAGTTGCGGCCCCAACACCGAGCCTTGCGGCACTCCACTCGGCACTGCCTGCCATTCTGAAAAGGACCCGTTTTCTCCTACTCTTTGCTTCCTGTCTGACAACCAATTCTCTATCCATGTCAACACTCTACCCCCAATACCATGTGCTCTAATTTTGCTCACCAATCTCCTGTGTGGGACCTTATCAAAGGCTTTCTGAAAGTCTAGATACATTACATCCATTGGCTCCCCTTCATCCATTTTACTTGTCACATCCTCAAAAAATTGCAGAAGATTAGTCAAGCATGATTTCCCTTTCATAAATCCATGCTGACTTGGACTTATCCTTTTACTGCTATCCAAATGCACCGGTATTACTTCTTTAATAATTGACTCCAGCATCTTCCCCACCACCGATGTCAGGCTAACTGGTCTGTAATTCCCCAGAATGACTAGTTTGATTCACACAGTGGTGCAGTGCAATCCTTAAAGATTGCTGCTTGGTTTCTAAGTTACAGATATTTAACCAAAACAGAATAAAATCAGTGGACAGCTCCACAATATTAAAAAAAATACTGTCAATGGTGATGATAAAGCTAATCCACATTTGTTGGAGAAGTCTGTTTTTAAAGTAATGGACTATTTCACGTTCCACATGAAATCAATGTAATAATCCATAGTTTTCTTGATTATTATAAATAGATTCATGGATGAATAAACGCATCACACGTAGTTTCAGTAAAGATGCAAGTACCGTTAGATTTCAAATGAATCTTCTTGACATACATTTTTATTTCAGATATCTGCATTCATTTGATACCCTTCTGGTAATCATTCCCCCTTTACACCTTTTCCACACTGAGCCTTTCTCTTTGCTGAAAAAGAACATCATTTTCAAAAATACCTTTAAAAACCCAAAGCACTTTAATAATAATAATAAGCATTTATTTTATATAGCGCTTTACCAGGTGCTCAAAGCGCTTTACAAAAACAGTCATAACATAAAAACAAACAGACAAGCTATCCTGACGGAGAAGCGGCGAACAAACAGCGCCAGCGTCCTCTCACGTCAGGGTCCGGCAGTAGACAACAAAAAGCACAGGACACACAGATACAATTTTAACACAAACAGCCATCACAGTGATTGCTCCAGGCACACCCTCACTGTGATGGAAGTGTAATCATTATAGTGAGGAAATAATAACAATCACAACTCCTGAAAAATGCTTTCACTTAGCTGCCTTTGCACCTCTTGCATAGCTATAAATCCCTTTAAAGCATTACTGGTGGCTAGGCTATGGGATTATTTCCCATTCAGCCTTTAATCAGCCTATTTTCACTCTAAACAGCAAACTGCTTGGCTATCATATACTGTCGAGGTCCGACTACTGAAATTGTTGCAGCTTCTGCTGGTTCACAGAGTGCAGGGCAGTTTATTACACACCCAGTCGATGGATATACTCAAAAATCAATCCTCCCTGTGAGTATCCTGGGAAATAAACTAAAGTCAGAAACACTGGATTAGACTTAATGAGTCTCCGTACATTAGATTTCCTAATTATTTTCCCATGTGGCAAGATATCATTTCATCCAACTCACCATGAACAATACTGCTAAGAATCTGACACTGGATAAATAAATATAAAAAATAATATTTTTATAACTGCTGACAAACTCATCCATAGTCATTGCTTGTCATGTTATATGAATTATGCTTCAGAGGGATTTCAACATTTTTTTTTTTTGGTTGTTAAATTTGGAGCATGTAATCTTTTGTTGACACCTGAACATTTTCATTTCTTACACCAATTGTTGAAAATAACAGTGTTGCTTTAATTTCTGTGACATGTGAAGAAATCTTTGAACATTATCTCACCGTTGACAAGTGATAGACTGTGGCAAGTAGCCGAGGATGTATTGACCCTGCAAACAGAGGAGAAGAAAACAAAGAAAGCGAGGTTTGTTCAACAGAATAGCCTGCTCATGATTAACAATTGCAAACAGGATCATCATTGCATTTACTCCAAGCTACCAGTTGACGTGTTTGTTCGGCTGCTCTGACAAAACTATTAAAAATAAAAGCAGCTGCTAGTTGCCATTGTGAAGTAAAGCTACAGAAATGGAGTGGAGAAGATATATTCCTCATCTATCTTTAAATATTATCTTTAAATTTGTGGGATCGCCTAATTCATGTTTTGGAGTTTAATTATTCTTTTCCAGTTTGAAATTTCCTACATGGGCTTGGGCCATCAGTGTTGCCATCGTCTGTGAAATGTTACTTCACAGAAATATTAGCATCGCACATTTAGAGTTTGGAGACACAGCACGGAAACAGGCCCTTCGGCCCACCGAGTCCGCGCCGACCAGCGATCCCCGCACATTAACACTATCCTACACACACCAGGAACAATTTACACATACCCCAAGCCAATGATCCTACATATCTGCACGACTTTGGATTGTGGGAGGAAACCGAAGATCTCAGAGAAAACCCATGCAGTCACGGGGAGAAGGTACAAACTCTGTACAGACAGCACCTGTAGTCGGGATCGAACCCAGGTCTCCGGCGCTGCCAGCGCTGTAAGGCAGCAACTCTACCATTGCGCCACCATGCACGTGTGTTATTGATTGACATAGAAAGAGTATTAATGATATTTTTTTACCTCAGCCATTTGGAAAAAAAGAATCTTTACTTACACATCTCATTAAAAAAACCTCAAGAATTTCAAAATATTTCCCCATACTCGCACAATTCTGCTTTGGTTGTCTTTATCTCTGTTCCTTCATATTTAACCAACTAGGTTCATACCTTTCTACGAATTGGCATATTTATTCCACATTACTAGGGCTTGAGTTCTTTTGATTTTTTAATTGATTTTAAAAGCCGATAATATACTTCAAAATTTGATTTTTCAATTTAAAAAAATTTATTTCACTCTACCAGCCAACATTTCACTCTGAGAATTTAGTTGTTATCATTATAGTATTGCTGATTTCCAATTGTTTATGGACTCATAATGAAATTGACTAATCAGTGGCATGGCTGGGCTGCACAAGGTAAAGTGTAGGCAGGAATGGATTAGTCAAAATGTCAGCGACAGTGTAGGACTTTGAATGAGCAATTATTATTTATAACTAGAGTTGTTAATTGACATATTTGCCTGTTTCGTTATTAATTTTTCCAAACAATGATAGTAACTAAAATAAACACACACCAAAATGAGCTAAGAAATCAAGCATCAATCAACTTTAAATCTGTAAAATAATTTTAACTTGTCTTTCATTCATCCATTGCCTGTGGCTTGTAACTGAGCTCTGTCTTTGCTGGACCAGAGTGGTGCAAGTATTAGAGCTGTGGCCTCATGATGTCAGGGCCCTGGGTTCATTCCTGACCTCAGGTGCTTTCTGTGTGGAGTTTGCACATTCCATGACTGTGGATTTCCTCCAATTTTATCTTGCACCTTGAACATATGCTGGTTCATAAGTTAATTGATTCATGTAAGTTGCTATTTTGCAGGTGAAGGGAGGAATCTTGAGGGAGCTGATGAGAATAAAATAAATGGGGTTGATGTGGAATTGGTGTAAATTAACAGTTGAAGGTCAGTATGATCTCGATGGCATGAAGGGCCTGTTTTCATGCTGTATCATTCTGCAACTCTATGGCTGACTCGTATAAAATCAGAAAAGTCGTGTGGTCATTGTAATTACTCTGAACTGCTTTAAATGAAATCACAATGTTTTCACTTCTTCACAAAACATTAAATTTCTATTTTCTCTTCAAAAATTTGTGAAATGGTTCAACTTTACTTTAATGGACTCAGTTGTAGCAGGAATGCAATCATTAGGACAAAACACAAAGAAAAATAAGAAATACAGTATTGTGAATTTAATAAAATATTCAAGACTTGGCAAAGGTGAAGTGAATGACGTGGTCTCCATTTTGTTTTCAGTCACTGGAAATAGATTTCATGTTTATGCATGTAAAAGATGACTTATAAAGTGACAATACTTTACAACTTGTGAAAAAAACAATCATTGAATGTATAAACAATATCAAGGCTGAAATATCTTGACTTGACAGACAGATGGTTAATAAAAGCCTAATGAAGTGCAAAATAGAGGTCAATAGTTCACAACCAAACAAAATATGTGGAACTGCTCAAAATGGTTATGAGAAATGTACTGCACTTGCAAGACTATTTATGATGAATATGGTCTTCATTATAATGTTGTTGATATTCCCAGTCAGAAGCGTTTAGTACAAAGGTTACTGCACATAAGTACCAGCTGACCTTGCACACTGCTGAGAAAAGATGATGTAAATATAAACATTCTACTTGACTTCAATTGCTCGAATAAAATTAGAAGATGCGTGTTTAGGATAAACAAATCCAATGTTGAGATTTTGTTGGTGAAATTGGATGGTGAGCTTTTATGAGAAAAACAATGATTTTCCACTGGATAGAAAGGCCCAACACAAAATCAGAAACATAATTATGTGGGAAGTGATGAGTAGATTTAACAAGAGACTGGGTGGTTTTCATTTGAGAATGAAAGTAGTGGTTTAAAAGATAGATAAGGATAATCTCTCTTAGAATCTCCTGCATTCCATACTTCACATTGCCGTATTACTTTATCTTAAATCTGCACTCAATATCCCAGCACACATATCGGATTCACCTTTTAAATAATTACTAGCTGCTGTGGACCCGTTGGGTCCAAAACCTCTCCTGCATTGATCTAGCATCCTCCCCTCTCCCTTCCCCATCCCCCCATCTCCCTTCCCCTCCCCCCACAACTCACCCACTCCATCCCCTCTCAACCCCCCCTTATCCCTCCCTCCTCTCCTCCCCACTCACCCACTCACCCAAACCCACTCCATCCCTCTCAACCCCCTTAAAACTCCCCCAAACCTCTCCTGCATTGATCCAGCACCCTTCCCTCCCCAATCCCCCCTTCCCCTCCCCCCCCACTCACTCCATCCCCTCTCAACCGCACTAATCCCCCCCCCCTTCCTCTCCCCGATCATCTGCTCACCCGCTCCACCCGTCCCTCAACCCTGTAGCGACCATAGGGATTGGTCCTGAGAGTCGAACCCTCAGATTGGCCAGCTAGGTCAGGTGGTGGTTTTGGCGCCCAAAACCAGTCAGAGGGAAGAGAACTTCGAAGCGGCCAAAACCAGTCAGAGGGAAGAGAACTTCGAAGCAAGCAGTTTGATTTAATGGTTGTCTGTAATTTCGTTTGTTATACTTTGTAATCGAATATTGCTGCCGCAATAAACTTCTTTAACAAAGAACAAGCCTCCAGACTCGCCATAACCCCCTTTAGTCCCCCTCCCTCCCTCCCCCTCCCCTCTTCCCCACCCCACTCACCCACACCCACTCCATCATCCCTTAACCCCCCCCCCTTATCCCCCCTCCTCCTCTCTCTTCCACCTCACCCACTGACCCACTCCATCCCTCCTCAACCCTCCTTTCCCCCCCTACTCCCTCCCTCCCCTCACTCACCCACTCACCAGGCTCGGGGCGGGCGAGGGTGGAGAGGAAAGGGGAGAGGGAGCCACTCACCCCGGCCCCGGGTGGCCATCGCGGCGACCAGCAGCAGGAGAGCGGATGCAAGGTGCTGCCGCATGTTCGTCCTGCCGGCGGCCATCTTGTTTGAGCTTCTCTCTGCTGCCGCACTGCACCACGGGAGTAAGGTGAGATGCGGGCCTAACTGTGCATGCGCAGATCCGGTGGCCATCTTCTTTGACCTTCTCCCATTGTGACATTGAACAGAGGTATTACTGCACAGGCGTGGTTGACGGGCAAGGCAAGTGGAAAAGGGATTTATTAAAGTTTAAAATGTCAATAATGTTTAAAATATAACAACAATTTGAACAAAACTTGCTACATGCACACTGCAGGCCAATGGTGAGTAAGGTGGGCCTAAAATTGTTGTGCTATCGTGTACCATTTTGGTTGTATGTCGGGAACAAAGAAACATACACACAAACAAACAAACATACAAGATGAGAGTTTTAGTAACATATAGATAGATATACAATGCTCTGTAAGTAGATTATGTGAGTTATCACTAATAATTCTGTAACCGATTAAGTTACTGCTCTATCTTCTGTAGCAGGAAAGGTGTTCTCCTCCCACTTCACATCTTCTCTTCACCAACATAGTCTTCCAAATTGCACAGGTTGAATATTGCATACATTTTTTTCCCTGTTTGTTCCAAAACTTAATGTTCCTTCTTTGTTCCAAAAACTTAACATGCCATACTTATGTGGAATTATCTGGTCTTTCCCAGCTTTTAATTTGTGAACCGTGCTGATGTTATATACTGGTGTCCAGGACACAACTTAACAAGCATTTTGGAGCTCATATTCAGCAGGTTGATAATGAAAAGTGAATGGCCCCATGAGGGAGTCCCTCTCTAGTTCCTGCCTCCCTTCTCAACTCTACTGCTTGATGAAGCTGTTCAGATGGAAACTCACACCGGCAGCCTTCCTTGTCCTTCTGCCCCTGCCGCACTTCACATCATGTCCTTGAGCTGTGAGTTTGCATGCTGCCCTTCCTCCGTCATCGACTGCTGTCTTTGGTTTGTGAATTGTGCAGCCAATAGCTCACCTTGTCCATTTGTGTTGGGATTTGCTGCAGCGCACAGGAACCTCATGTTTAGAGCAACTGGAACAATTCCGCTGCCCTTTCATTGCACCACTTTTATTGCCTTTGCATTGCACTCAGTTAAAAGAGCAACTTGGTGTCAAAATTCTAGAAGTAGAAGATATTCTCCAGGATCTCTCTCTCTGGGTAATGTCAGGTGCTGAGAACCTCTGGCAGTGTGGTCACCCCAAGGATGATGCCCTGCGTGCTTCCCAGATACATTGCATTGGCATCAAGAAGTTCTAATGATTCTTACGTAGTTGAACACTGAGGTAGTCAAAGCTTTTCCTGGTTGGTTGGTTGGGGTTATTAATGGACACCTGTAGTCAAGGGATCCCTGTAATGCCAGCAAATCCTGTTAGTTCAGATGCAGTCTCCTCCTTGCTGAAACCAAACGACTCCCTGGTGATGAACTCAGAACTTTGGAAGGAGCTTGAGCAACCAGTAGTGAGTTCCGGAACTGCTCGGTCGGGTTTGCTGAGCTCAGCAGAATCTTCCCAAGTAGGAAGAAAAGTGACAAATTAATTTGAACCTTTCCCAGTTGTGCTGGAACTATTCTGCGATAGACTTTGAGCTCACAGTTATGCCCGGAAAACCGGAGAAAGGCACAGAACAAATCATGGTGCTATTATGAATCTCAGACAAACTAGATTGTGCACAGTAAGTGCCTGGATCCATTGTTTTGATGGATATAATTTCACTTGGAAATGATTGTTAGCTCAATTTACTGTGGATAACATTGACCATTGAATTTGTGCCTTAAGGTCAGATGTTGATTAATCCGATTTTTGTTTTTTTCTGAGGCAGACCATGAGTCACATCTGCCAGTGCTAGGATATGGTTTAATCATAGCTTTTTTTTTCTTCGAAACAAGGTTTTATAAAGTTTTTACTATCAATTCTCAGCTTCCTATTCCTCAAATTTCAAAATGGACACAAATGGGCTGTCAGGCTTTCTGTAATGATTCCTTAAGAAATAATCCTGAGTTCCACACTTCAACTGGCAGATTTATTAACTCTTTCACCAGGTTTACTGATGTTGTAATGGTACTCCAGGATCCATCTGTTACTTTAGGCACTTGTTATCTAGGGTGTTGCGATCTTTCCCCATATCATTATATATATCATTGTCTTATCTACGTACATTGGCGTAGTTGTCAATGGGTGTATTAATGCCTATAAGCATACAGTGCTAATAATGCAATTATTATTAATTATCTCCATTCCATTCAGAATAATTATTGAATGAATTATAAATATGGAAATATGGAAATGTTTCACTAGGTAGCTTCAGAAAGAAAAACAAATATCTCCATTTAATATAAACATTTTCAATGTAAGATGCAAATTCCGCTCTTCTACTCATTGGTTCTGATGAAAGGTCTTCAACATGAAACGTTAACAATTTCTGTCTCCACCAAAGCCGCTTGAATGGCCAAGTGTTTTTCCTTGCATTTTCAATCTTTCATTTCAGATTTCGAAACCCCACAATACTTTGCTTTGTATTCTATTAATATGGAAATACAATGATCATTAATCAAAATAAAGCACCATGGATTTAATAAATGTTTCCTATTTCTTAGTCTCCAAACCACTTGAATATTATTAAGCGAATATGACACAAAAGGATAAGTGAAAAAAAATGTTGCTTATGTGTGTGTGTATAATAAATATATATATAGATATATATATATAGATATATAGATGGATATATAGATAGATATAGATAGATAAAATAGGTACCAACGTAGCCTTCTTGTGATGAAACCATTTTCCACTACCTATAAACAATTTATCTGCTATACAATTTTGTTTTTATGAAGGTAAACTTCCAGGATGATAACCATGTTTCTTAAAGGAACTGGTGATTAGATCCCATGAATGAAATTGTTCGGACATATGTTTGATAGACATCCAGTTTTTGGAGTACGATTTCCCTAATGATCTTTCAATGCTTCTCAAACAACTAACCAGTCATTGAACTGTCATTTTGCAAAGTCTGTTAGAATAGCCATGAATTGAATTTCTTTCACTCAAATTGGCATCATTAGGGACTTTATTAAATCAGGAGGAGAGTTTTGGCACAGTTCCTAGCCAGTGATAAGTAAACTTCTGATACAATACTCCCTCAGTTTTAACTGAAGATGTTGATCCAGTGTTTTGTGTATTCTCTGCAAGTGTATATCAAACTGAGCCAAGTGGAGATTATTGCCATGCACACATCCAATGAGATACAGGTACTATGAAAATCTTTCAGCAGCAAAACAGGCACAGAGGCAATGTATAAAAATATATGGTGCACATAGATTATCCGTACATTAAAAAAAAGAAAAAAGTCCCAAAACACAAAGTGTTTCGTTTAGAGATACAGCACAGAAACAGGCCCACGGCCCACCGAGTCCGCACCAACCAGCGATCCTCGCACATTAACACACTAGGGATAATTTACACTTATACCAAGCCAATTAACATACAAACCTGTATGTCTTTGGAATTTGGGAGGATGAAGATCTCAGAGAAAACCCATGCAGGTCACAGGGAGAACGTACAAACGCCACCTGTAGTTGGGATTGAACCCGGGTCTCCAGTGCAACAAGTGCTGTAAGGCAATAACTCCACCGCTGCACCACTGCCCGTAATAAGTAATAACATAATAATGTAATAATGTAATAAGTGCTGGAGGAACTTGGTTCATCAGGCCACAATTGTGGTGGGACTGTCCATTTCCTCCACAGATGCTGCCTTACCTGATAAGTTCCTCTAGCACTTTGTGTTTTGTCAGCAGATGCAGTTCCTAGCATCTCCAAAAAGAAAAGAAAAGACCGTGTGCAAAAAAATAAGACATTAGTGCAAAACACCAATTAGAAAGAACAAATTCATGGTGCTGAAAGAAGTGGGCCCTTTGCCAAATCAGGGTTGTGTAGGTCGGTTCAAGAACCTGATGATTGTAGGAAATTAGTTGTTCCTGAAACTGGTGTTGTGTAACTTCACATATCTGTACCTCCTGCCTGATGGCAGTGGCAAGGAGAGGGCATGGCCCGGATGGTGGGGATCCTGGATGCTGGATGCCACTGCCTTGGGGCGTGAGAATGATTTTGATGGTGGGAAGGTCTCAGTCCATGAGGGACCAAGCTGAGTCCACCTTCTAAGAAAGCAGAGGAGCTTGTACGTCTTGCACCCAGGAATTTAAAGCTGCTAATGCTCTCCATCACTGACCAAGCAATGAAATCTGGTGTGTGGCCTTCTAACTTCCCCTTTCTGAAGTCAACAATGAGTTCCTTGGTTTTGTTGATGGAAAGGGAGAGATGTTGTTGTGGCCCAGTGCTCTATCTCCCTCCTGTAAGCTGAATCCTCACTGCCCATGACTCGACGAACAACAGTAATGTCATTGGCAGATTTACAAATGACATCAGGACTGTGCTTAGCCCCACAGTCATGGATGTAAAGAGAGTAGTGAAGGGGACAAAGTATGCAGCTAAGATAGACACAAAATGCTGGAGTGACTCAGAGGGACGGGCAGCATCTCTGGAGAGATGGAGTGGGTGTCATTTTGGTTTGAAACCTTTCTTCAGCATACAGTGTTGTGGTCCTGCATTGATGGTCAATGTGTAGACATGCTACCGATCTGCATTATAGACAATAAACAATAGACAATAGGTGCAGGAGTAGGCCATTCAGCCCTTCGAGCCAGCACCGCCATTCAATGCGATCATGGCTGATCACTCTCAACCAGTACCCCGTTCCTGCCTTCTCCCCATACCCCCTCACTCCGCTATCCTTAAGAGCTCTATCCAGCTTTCTCTTGAAAGCATCCAACGAACTGGCCTCCACTGCCTTCTGAGGCAGAGAATTCCACACCTTCACCACTCTCTGACTGAAAAGGTTCTTCCTCATCTCCGTTCTAAATGGCCTACCCCTTATTCTTAAACTGTGGCCCCTTGTTCTGGACTCCCCCAACATTGGGAACATGTTTCCTACCTCTAATGTGTCCAATCCCCTAATTATCTTATATGTTTCAATAACAATTATATGTCAATGGGCAAAGACTAGCATTTCTGAATATTTCTACTCGTTCTAATAAATGTTTCATACGCAATTTGCCTGTAATATTAACATTCAATATTATTGTTTATCGCCAACTAAACTAAATTAATAATATATTTATAAACATATAAATGACAAAATATTACTTTGAGATATACTTACATATTTATTGTCTCATGCAAGCAAATATAATGTACAAACCAATGTTCTAATTAACTTAGCTGTCTATTAATCTTATATTTGGGATTTATGCTCCAAGAAGGCAAGTTTATTAAGAACAGATCTTTGCAAATGCACTCAGGCAGTGCAGAGAGTGAAGGAGAACTATCGGGCAAAAAAAGCACACCACAGAAATACAGAGAAGATCAGGTAGGATACACGAAAAACATGTGGTGCAGAGAATTCAAGTACTATGCGGTCAGAAGCTCAGACAAATTTAATGACTGAATGAAGAAGTTCACCAAAACAATCACCAAATATGTAACCTCGTCACAGAGGAGGCACGGTGGCACAGTGGTAGAGTTGCTGCCTTACTGCGCCAGAGACCCCGGTTTGATCCTGACTACGGGTGCTGGCAGTACAGAGTTTGTACGCTTTCCCCGTGATCTGCGTGGGTTTTCTGTCAAAGAGACGGCACTGTATAATATTGCATCCACCATAAAATACTTTCTGCATTACATTGGGAAGGCTAAACACAGACCAGCAAGGATTGTCTAGATTCCTGAATGTTGGAGATCAAGTGTCTTTCATCTCCTGCAGCTGATTGGGACAGTGCCGAGAGTAATGGAGTGACTGATGAGGATGGAAGATCTGGGGGTCGCAAAGAGAACAGTCACTTCAGAATGCTGGAAGGGGAAGAGAGTGCAGATGTTGCTGGCAGTGAAGATAATGGAAATAGCAGAAGATAGTTAATTTAGTTTAGCTTAACGATTCAGCTAGCACATAGGGCCTTCAGCCCACCGAGTCCACAGTTGCCATTGATCACCCGTTCATTCTATTTTTATCTTATCCTAAATTCTCACCCACTCCCTACACATTCAGGGGCAATTTACCGAAGCCAATTAATCTACAGGTTTTTCGGATGTAGGGGCGAAACCGGAGCACCCAGAGGAAACCCATGCGGTCACCGGGAGAATGTGAGAACTTCACACAGGCTCAGGATCGAACCTGGGTCTCTGGCGCCTTGAGGCAGCAGCTCTACCAGTTGTGCCACTGCGTCACCCCTTAATTTCTACATCATCAGGTAAGTTGTTTTCTTTGGATATAGCACACCTTGCCAGAACAGTGACCTAAAATGTAAAATCTATTTCCTACTTCTCCAGAAGCTGCCTGACCTGTTGAGTGTCTGTTTTATTCCAGATGTCCAGCATTTGCATTTTTTTTTAATTGTCATATATTCTTCCTAAACTTGAGTGTTCCCCCTCTCTTCATTTAAAAGCCACTTCAGATCTTTTCTTTCCACCAGCATTATTCCTGGGATTAGTGTAATGAAAGTTCTCGTTCATGACAAGACTTGAAGTGATTCACTGCCACTCAACAAGTCTAAGCTTTTATGGATGATGATGGGGGAGCAAAGAACCTGTTTTAAATGCTGTGCTGTGCATCATAATAATCAACTTTCATTGCACTAATGAATGCTGAGTATGTGGTCATAAAACGTGTTTCAAAGACTCAGCTGCACCAAATAATAATCCAACTACTTGGATGCATCCCACAATAATTCTGTTATTGCTAATATTATTGCATTATCACTGATAATGAACATCTTATCAAACCAATATTGCAACTGCACTCAGTAATATTACTTTAAAAGCATTTTTTAATGCAAGAAAATTATTGTTTGTCTTCCGTTAGAAAGAGATTAACTTTATTATCAAGTAAATCAATTCATAATTGTCAATTAATTTGTTTTGTCAAGTTGATTCGATTCATAGATTGTGGTGGAAATTGAATTTGGTATCTACTGCGTGAAATGTTTTTCACAATTGGAAGTGTGCACAGGATAAGCAATTTATATTTACACAGTCCTGAATGGCTATGCTCTTTATGTTGCATTACTTCACTATTTTAGTATTTGAGAAAAGCATATTAATCAACCCAATATGTAACAAGTAATTTGTCCTGCACAAATTATTGATTACCTTGACTTGGGAAGCATGAGAGTACAAAACCTTTTCACATTACACCTTCAATAAAGATGTCAATTGAGATTGTATGAACTGCAAAATGGTAAAACCACTGAAATTCTTCCTGATACCAGTTTTTTAAAATTTTAGTTGAATGGCTTCAAAAAAAGAATTTCAGAAGAAAATAAAAGTGTCAGACAGTCGAATAAACAGATTGCTATCATTACACTTAATGCTGACACTGAAGCTCAATCTGTGCCTATATTTACCTGACACTTTATTGTTCAATAGATTATTCCTGTGTGGACAACTCTTGTTATCTTTCAATTTAAGAAGCATTCAGAGAAATATTTGGGTGTAAGATTGTCAACAAGTAATATAGCCATGACAAAAACCAAAGGCCCTCTCTTTGTATTGTCTGTAAACTTGGAAACAATATGCTTGGTCCTTTATATATATAAATATATATATATATAAAGGACCAAGCATATTGTTCCAAGTTTATTTGCCAGTATCTTATTTGTATATATATATTGTATTGGTATCCAGTATATATATATATATATATATATATGTATATATATATATATATATATATATATATTGGATTGGCTAGGTTTATTTCACTGAAACATATGAGGTTGGTGCTTATAACATTCTGAGTGCAGAGATAGGGTAGATATTCAGATCCTTTTCCTCAAGTGGGAGAGTCTAAAACTGGAGGACATGAGTTTAATGAACCTAATACTGGCAAATGAGATTATGTAAATAGACATTGTGGATGAATTGGGCCGAAAGGGCCTGTTTCTGTTCTGAACATCTCTGTGGCTCCAGTTTAAATTGTTGTTTAGTTTGTAATGAATTAACTTTCATTCAATTCCATGCACATCATCGTGCAAAGATAAACTAACTGGTAACAAAGGCTGAATGTAGATTTTACTTTGCACGTCATGAAATCAGAACAAGGACTGGACTTCCCACACAGTATGTGAATACCTGTCGCGAGGAGAAGGAAGATTTGGCTATCTATTACACCTTGGGATAATTAAATGAAGCTTTAGTATGTCTACAGCAATGAAAGTCAAATAGTGAAACAAATGGTGAAAGAATACCCTCCCCATGCTTTTCTAGACTTGGTGACTGACATTTATACGGCATTGCCCGGATACAACTTGACTCCAAACCCTGGACATCAATATATATGTTGTGACCATAAGAAGAATCTGAATTCAAGTCATTGAAAATACGAATAATATGATAGCCTCCAGAAAAATAAATCCATTATTAACTTTTGCACTCAATCGCAAGATACCTTCCTTCACAATTCATATCCTGGTCTGAAATCATTTCTGGTCATAATATGCACCTGTAGGATCATCAGTTTCTTTGTCAAAAGGAAGATGTTTCATTCAAGGTAGAAATCTCAACCATCATCTTGTTATACTAATTCTTTGTAATTGTGCTCAGGGAAAAACGAGAAGGCAGCCCTTCTTTCCAAATCTCAAGTGGCGTTTGCTGCAGAAACGGACTCTTTGTGGGTATCTCTCTGTCTCTTGGCAAAACAATGAAGTGGTTCTTGTCGTTGGTCTGAAGGCAAACAACTTCAGAAGTTAGATTTTGATTTATGAGAATCAAGTCTTTATCAAATTTAGTGATGAACTTCAGAGAAAAGTTCCAAGTAACTTGGGGGTAAGTCAGAACAGGTGGAAGCTACTCTCCAACTCAAGTTTCAAAGGCGCGCAGCAACGTGTCAATGGATTTCTGGACATTCAGTAGATGAATGACAGATTTCATCTTTGTCAGAATGTTCAAAAGCTGTGATTTCCTTGCAGAGTCTCAAGCTGTCCTTCTGACTTCAATTCCATGCACAGATATAAGGATTCAGGATAAAACAGTTTAAGAGTAGTGTACATGATAGATATGATGAAAAATAAGAATATCTTACGTAAGGGTGTAAGGGAAGAATAAAACTATTTTTGATACAAACTAAATGTTCTGAAATTATCTTCTTATATTTTAATAGATTTGATTAAGATGGTTAAAGTCCAAATAGCAATTGAGTTACCAGCGTAGGTTCACTAGGTTAATTCCCGGAATGGCGGGACTGTCGTATGTTGAAAGGCTGGAGCAATTAGGCTTGTATACACTGGAATTTAGAAGGATGAGGGGGGATCTTATTGAAACATATAAGATAATTAGGGGATTGGACACATTAGAGGCAGGAAACATGTTCCCAATGTTGGGGGAGTCCAGAACAAGGGGCCACAGTTTAAGAATAAGGGGTAGGCCATTTAGAACGGAGATGAGGAAGAACTTTTTCAGTCAGAGAGTGGTGAAGGTGTGGAATTCTCTGCCTCAGAAGGCAGTGGAGGCCAGTTCGTTAGATGCTTTCAAGAGAGAGCTGGATAGAGCTCTTAAGGATAGCGGAGTGAGGGGGTATGGGGAGAAGGCAGGAACGGGGTACTGATTGAGAGTGATCAGCCATGATCGCATTGAATGGCGGTCCTGGCTCGAAGGGCTGAATGGCCTACTCCTGCACCTATTGTCTATTGTCCATTGTCTATTGAAATAGAAGATTTTGTATTTTTATATAAGGTCTTCTCACATTGTGGTTCTTTCTATCACTGCATACGAGTTCAGTCTGTTTAATCTTTCCTTACAAGGCAATACTCCCATCCTAGGAACCAATCTGAGGGAGCTTTGCGACATCTCTATTATAAGTATTTTCTTCCTGAGTGAAGGAGTTCAAACTTCTATACACAATAGTCCAGGTCTAGTCTGAGCAGGATCCAATGCAATTTCAAAAGTTGCCTTTAGTTAATTGCTATACCCGCATGTAACTTTTCAGTAATTCACATACAAAGACAATCAAATTCTTCAGAACATCAACCTCTCTCAATCTCTCACTATTTAAATAACACTGCACTTACATATTCTTTTCAACCAAAGTGGATGATGTCTCTGGTGCAGAAGCTCACGGGATTATGGGTCTGTGTATTCGCACTGTTGTAGAAGATTCGGACAGGAATACGTTTGTGGTAAGTTGGTGCAAATGGACAGCAAGGTGGTAATTGATCTCTCAGGCTCTCAGGCCTGCATCATTGAACGCAGGAGTTGATAAGGGAAATGAAGGAGTCCTTCACAATGCTTTCACAGGAGGTTGTACTGAACACAATCATAACCACTGATGCACACTACTTTGCAAGGGCTTGGTGATCACGCTATTGCTGACTGGTTTGGCGAGGCGTGCTGTGTTGGCAGAGGATTCATGAAATACTTTTGCTTTTGAGTAGCATCATTTTGATCCATTGGAGGACTAGCTTCTGTTTCGGGGGGGGGGGAGGGGGAGGGCAGTAGAGTTCTGCAGAAGGAATGGTGTGCCATCAGGTTGCATTCTGGCGTTCCCATTTGTCAAAGAGAAACAGTACAGCAGCGTCTGTACTGCTAAAATGGTGACACATGTCGATAGGGTAGTGAAGCAAGTGTATGTCTTGCTTGTCTTCATCGACATCGACAAAGTGCATGAATTACAGTGTCATATAGCAGCACTGGTTAGGCTACAGTTGGAGTATTGTATGCAGGTTTGGTTACCACACTATACAAATGATGTAGCGACACAAGAAAAATTGCAGCAGAGATTCACCGAGACGTTGCCTGGAATGGAAGGCTTTAGTTTCAAGGGGAAATTGAATAGTCAAGTCAAGTCAAGTCAATTTTATTTGTATAGCACATTTAAAAACAACCCACGTTGACCAAAGTGCTGTACATTTGATTAGGTTCCAATAGAAAAAAAATGAAAACATACAGTAGCACGCAAACAGTTCACAGCGCCTCCTCAATGAGCCTCAAACGCTAGGGAGTAGAAATAGGTTTTGAGCCTGGACTTAAAGGAGTCGATGGAGGGGGCAGTTCTGATGGGGAGAGGGATGCTGTTCCACAGTCTAGGAGCTGCAACCGCAAAAGCGCGGTCACCCCTGAGCTTAAGCCTAGACCACGGGATAGTGAATAGCCCCAAGTCGGCCGATCTGAGGGACCTGGAGTTAGAGAGGGGGGTTAGAAGATTTTTGATGTAGGGGGGGAGTGTCCATTTAGGGCTTTATACGTGAATAGGAGGAGCTTGAAGTTGATTCTGTACCGTACAGGGAGCCAGTGGAGAGAGGCCAGAATCGGGGTGATGTGGTTCTAGGCTGAGAATGTTCTCATTGCAGAAAGGGGGCCTGAGAGATGATCTTATGGAGATTTGTAAAATTATGAGGGATATAGATCAGGCAGATTGTCCAAAGCTGGGGGAGTTTAAGACTAGAGGCATTGGTTTAAGGGACGAGGAGAACTAGTTAAAGGAGATCTGAAGAACAAGTTTTTCACACAGAATGTGGTGGATATACAGTATAAGCTGCCAGAGGACATGGTAGAGGCTGGTATAGTCACAGCATTTAAAATGAATTTGGACAGATACATTGACAGGAAATGAACAGAGAGATATGGGCCAAATGCAAGAAAATAGAATTAGTACTTGTCATAGTCCTGCTATGTGAATGGGTAATTAAAGGTCATCTACTCTTGTCGTACACACACTGGTCTTGACAGCTAGGATTCTTCAGTCTGAGTAGATCTGGCATCAGCATCAGGAGTCGGGCGTGAACATATGACATGTTGCATTCTCCTTTGGCAGAAGAAATTTCACAGAGCCTTCAATGGGGAGGGCCTAGGAATCTAATTAAAATTAACTAAATTAAATATTTTTAAAAATTTTGACTGGTGACTGTTTGCCTAAAACATTGGTGACTGTTCACTTTCATTTAATGGATGCAATATGTTCAAATAGAGTCATCATAGAACTCTATTTATTTTTCTTCATAAGAAACCTCCCTCATGCATAAAGCACTTGCCAGTCACAGAAGCATCCTTATTGTAAAATAAAATGCACTTTTGGCATCGATTGTGGGGTTTCATGTGTTTATCATTGAATTATTAAGTTAATATATGATATAAACCAAGCAGAAATTCAGAGAAAGCTATTTCTCAGCTGCTACAATCTGTTATCCCATATTTTACATCATGAACCAAACACCATATGGTACACATTAAAGATTTCATTTATCATTATTATTATTACTTCATGTATTATTTGGCTCCTGTTTCATTCAAGTATTGTTAGACATTTCACCTTCAGTTTTTTAAAATTGTGTTTTGTTCTTTGGAATGTGATTTGCTTAGTTTATTCATTTTAATTTTTGATAGCATAAAAAAGTACATATCATATTAGGAATATGCTGTACCTTCACACAACACCATCTCTGTTCACCATCTTTGAGAGCGATGATTTTAAAGGCCCTGTCCCACTTAGGCGATTTTAAGGCGACTGCCGGCGACCGGGGTGTTTGAGATTTCCTGGCGACAGCTTGCTTGTCGCCAGGTATCGTTGCTTATTGCGGGCGCTGTCGCATGCTGTCCCCAGGTTTGATAGGTTCTCTTAGATGCATTTAGAAGCACACAATGTTAAAATATGTAAAGTCATTTCAAAATACCATAAAATGCTTGTGTTTAACCAATTTATTTAACGTCAGGACATTTGTCATGTAGATTGGAGGCGATAGTTTGACGGTTAGGTAAGCGTGGGAATTTTCATAATGTGTTTGGCCTCAGCCATTACATGTAAAGTGGGCTCCAAACCCAGATATGTAACCCAGAAACCAGATATGCATCTCCCTTACATTTTCAAAGAATGCACACACACTTATCACAAAAACCCACTGAACCACTTTTTAAATTAATTATTTTAATACAGCTATTAGTAAACCTTCCAAACTCCATACAGACAGCACCTGTAGTCGGGATTGAACCCAGGTCTCTGGTGCTGCAAGTGCTGTAAGGCAGCAACTTTACCACTACGCCACCATGCCACCCTTTGAATGGCTTCAAAAAAATCACCTTATCTCATTAAATTACCCCTCCAGCCACAGAATCCATTGCAAATGCCCCACCTTTCACCAACCAGACATTGACAACTTCAGTTACCTTGCTCTCATTTTCGAGAACTCCATGCCCCATATCCCACAACTGTTTCATTTGTTTTTCACCCAAACCATCTTCAGAATTTAAATATTTAATGATGAGTGACACAGTGGCGCAGTGGTAAAGTTGTTGCCTTACAGCGCCAAAGACCCGATTCGATCCTGCTGTCTGTATGGAGTTTGTACTTTTTCCCCGTGACCTGAGTGGGTTTTCTCCGGGTGCACCAGTTTCCTCCCACTTTCCAAAAAACATATCTAATTTATAGGCTAATTGGCTTGGTATAATTGTAAATTGTCCCTAGTGTCTGTAGGATAGTGTTAATGTACGGGGATCGCTGGTCGGTGCGGACTCGGTCGATGGATGCGCTCTCTAAACTAAATTAAACTAAATTTCCGGTTAATTCTCGTCTTTTGTTAAAGACGAAAAATAGGTTTCATAGGTGCTAGAGAACTGTATTTATTTCTGGGATGACGGATGATTTGCTACATTTTCTCAAGTTAGAGTGGAAGAATGGAGTCGACGGGAAGATTCCTGACAGGCAGCATGGGCTTAATGGGTCGAATGGCCTCTTTCTGCAGTATGTCACAAGGAAACAGGAAATATTTAGGAAGGATTTCATGTCCATCATGTCTCAGATATACAAGGTTTCATTATAAATCACAGTTTAATTATAAACAACAGGAGATTGTGTTGCAAATGTGATGTGTATGAAAGATGATTCAATATGTCCTTTCATGCTTCATGTACTGTAACAGGCAAATCTAGAGAACAGATGAGCCCAGAGCATCAGGTGTGAATGACACATCCACCTAAATGAATTACAAATTAGTGCTCAAGTCTATCACTTAAGAATTAAAGAAAGACAATAACATAGATGGCATATTTTTCATCAAGATATTTAACAAACATATTTTAATGAATTTTCAAACGCCACAAGCTACAATAATCAGAAGACCAACTGAACATTAACTTGATTTATTTTAATACGGCTTCATCATGAACCTTATTAAATCTTGATATTACAATATGGAAAGTTGAGTACAATTTTATTCGAAGGATAAATATTGCATTATTCATATGTCTGAGTTACATATTCTGCATTTGACAGTTTGGCCAGAGAAGATTTAGAAATATGAGAGGGAAATGGATTTGGGGCTAATGGAAGTTTACATGCTACATGAGAGCATGAAATTGAGAGATAAACTGACTGGACCAAGGTGTGTGTATGTGTGTGTATGTGTGTCTGTGCATATGTGTATGTGTACGTCTGTGCATGCACACGCATGTGTGGGTGTTTGCATGTGTACGTCTGTGTGTCTGTGTATGTGTGTATGCACATGTACATCTGTAAGTGTGGGTATGTGCGCATGCACACGTGTACATCTGTGCGCACGTGGGTGTGCGTGCATGTGTGTGCGTGTGTGTGTGTGCCCCTGCCCTTCAAGAATCGGCTCAGCACCGAGACACCTGATATATTAGGTTAGATCTCACAATAACCTTGTACCTTAGATATCCATCAATACAGGGAAGATTCTGAGCACCTGAATCACTCCTGCGAATTGCACTGAGACTGTTTATTGATGCAAAAGTAATGGCATGTAATAAGCAAAGCAAGTCAAATGAGTGTCCTATTCCATTGCTACAATTTGTAGATCTATACCTGCCATTTCTCTTCTGTTCAATACTAAAGGAGCTTTCTTGCACATCAGATATAATTCATTTAGACTGAATCATGAAATTGAATCATATGAATCATGAAATTGAGTGGAATCTTTGGTGACTCTCCGGAAATTACCATAGATTTCTTGTCTGTTCTTTGGGTGATCAAAACAATACAACTTCAGCAGACTGTTGGAAATTTCAGGCACTTCAGAAAAGTTAAATCAGCAACCATAGAATTTGTTCTAAAACTCTCATATATTTGTTATTTATTATATCACCACACCACAACGTCATCAATTGTTATGGTAGAAATATTTTTCTTTAAGAGATGCTATTTCAGTGGTGTACTGGGTACTGCATTTGGCACTCAAGCTTTATATTTGCGCGAGGAGTTCAAAACAGATGGTGTTCACTCAGTTAGCACTTCTTTGGCTAATATCAAGTCTCTTGGGAAACTCTTCATGGCAAGTGTGTGCATTTAGCTATACTCCAAACTTGAACCATGCAGATTTTGGAGGGATTTGGGGGAGCTAAGGAAAAAAGTATTTGAACTAAAAGCTAAACGCATTCACCCAAGATCTTCAGTGACCAGGTAATTCTATTTAAACGATAACTATAAGTATCCAATCCACTGAGATTACTATGTCAGGTAAAGTGTTGGAATTGAAAATGTGCATTGTTCTGGTTCTTCAGAATAATGCTTTATTGGTACCTTTAATAAGGGAGACAATAAACATTCCCCAAACATTCCTGTTCTTTGATAACCACTCCATGGGATTGGACTGCACTAGATTCCTCCCGCTTACATGCCGACCATTGAACCCTACACCTGACACCTTGTAACTGAGTTATTGCTCTTTCAAACACTGCATCCCTTAAATCTTATTTGCATCTTCGAGTGTCCTTGCTGAGTATAACCACGTTTCACTTACTCTAACAGATTCTTTTTTGCCTTTGTTCTGACTAGTCTTTGGTTTGTCTCCAAGCAAAATTCTTCTTCCTTATTCTTCTTTCCAAATAGTATTATCTGAGTTGTTACTGGGGCGTGTAATTTGCAATAACAGAGTTGGTGAGGATGAGAGATATTAAACTTAATGTTCAGCTCAGTAGATGTCCTGTTCACTCCAATCCCCTCTGCTAAATCATCTTACATTTCAAAAACACAAGTTTATTCAGCTGTGTGCAGATTTAAAAATCTCTAACCTGTATTCATGCCGTCGATTCCATACCTCAAAAGTACATCTGAAACAAGCTTCCTGTACTCCATTGACCTCGACATCGACCTGATATTGGCAACTGCTTCTCTACTCCAATTACTGCAGATTCAGGGGTTTTCATAAATTCATAAGTTATACTGTAGGAACAGAATTGGGCCATTCAGGCCATCAGGTCTACTCTGCCATTCAATCATGGCTGATCTATCTTTCCCTCTTTGGGATTCCCTCTTCCATCCCATCTATTCTCCTGCCTTCTCCCCATAGCCCCTGAATATCTGTTCTTCAGAACTATCAAAACCCATCAAGCAGGCAATATGAATTCTTTAAAGTGAAACTAATGAGACATGTTATCATTTTTATTAGTTCTCTGAGAATTGATTCATATTTTTTCTTCGAACAGATAACGAATCCAAGATGGTGCAGAAGACTATATTTCTTTTTTAAAATAAGGTTATGAAGAAAACTTACTTTTATTTTAATCAACCTGGTGAGATCATTAAAGCTATTCTCCATTCACTGCCCTCACTGCTTCTGCCTCCATCTTCATAAGATAATAAGTGATAGGAGTAGAATTAGACCATTCGCCCCATCAAGTCTACTCCACCATTCAATCATGGCTGATCTATCTCTCCCTCCTAACCCCATTCACCTGCCTTCTCCCCATAACCTCTGACACCGGTACTAATCTTCACGAGGTGTGAACCACCTTATCAGACTCAAGTAGTCTACATTCTGACCCATAAATCTGCTGGGAGAAGAATCAGTGAATCTCAATCTCCTTTCTGATTCTAATCCCAGCTCTACCTTCAATGTTACAGTGTCCACTCTCAATTATGCAAACAGCTACTTCATTCTGATCAACACTGCTGTTTCAAATGCTCCCTTTTGGTCATTTTCTATTAGCATCTCGCTCCACATAATGAAAGGAATCTGTTTAGGAAATGCTAATGATTTATTCATGGTTCAACAAACTAGGTACTAAGAGGAGAATTCCTACTTTCAGTCATTATTGCATTTCTATAGCCAGTTAAGGACAAATGCTTGATGAATAGCTCATATGCAGGGTGAGGCTG
This sequence comes from Rhinoraja longicauda, assembly GCF_053455715.1. Taxonomy (NCBI): domain Eukaryota; kingdom Metazoa; phylum Chordata; class Chondrichthyes; order Rajiformes; family Arhynchobatidae; genus Rhinoraja; species Rhinoraja longicauda. Next base: position 19,773,960 of record NC_135975.1, on the reverse strand, counting down.
GTATTTACGTAGAATTACCAAAAATAAAATCATATTGTCATATTGAGCACCATAACCTATTTATAACCCATATCAAATATGGAAGACATTAATCTGTCTGCCATTGTGGCATGTGCAATGTTGGTTGGTACGGCTTTCAGAATTGTATTACATAGTCAACTGGCCTGTGCGATGGATACATTATCTTGTGAAAACTTTGCAACTGAGTTACTGCTCTTTCAAACACAGCAACCATTAGATCCAAGTTGCATCTTTGAGCATTTTGCTAAGTTGATGGGTGATATTTCGGGTCGAGACCCTTCTTCAGACTTTTTCTCGACCCAAAACGTCACCCGTTCCTTCTCTCCTAGATGCTGCCTGACCTGCTGAGTTACTCCAGCATTTTGTGATACCTTCGATTTGTACCAGCATCTGCAGTTATTTTCCGACACAACTTGCTAAGTTGATGGATCCTTATCTGTTTTGTGGTGACTAGGATTTGGTTTGTCTCCAAGAAAAGCTCTTCTTGCTCATTCTTCCTTCCAACTAACCTCTTCAATGGCATTCTTTGCAGAAAGGCACCTTGTGGAAATGCTATTTTTTGCAACGGAAGTTGTTTGATAAATTAAGTGCCTTTTTAGTTTACTTTACTAAATATTCTCTCGGATCTTAGTGTGAATGAGTTGAGTATAGGAGCAAAGAGGTCCTTCTGCAGTTGTACAGGGCCCTAGTGAGACCGCACCTGGAGTACTGTGTGCAGTTTTGGTCTCCAAATTTGAGGAAGGATATTCTTGCTATTGAGGGCGTGCAGCCTAGGTTTACTAGGTTAATTCCCGGAATGGAGGGACTATCATATGTTGAAAGACTGGAGCGACTAGGCTTGTATACACTGGAATTTAGAAGGATGAGAGGAGATCTTATTGAAACGTATAAGATTATTAAGAGGTTGGACACGTTAGAGGCAGGAAACATGTTCCCAATGTTGGGGGAGTCCAGAACAAGGGGCCACAGTTTAAGAATAAGGGGTAGGCCATTTAGAACTGAGATGAGGAAAAACTTTTTCAGTCAGAGAGTTGTGAATCTGTGGAATTCTCTGCCTCAGAAGGCAGTGGAGGCCAATTCTCTGAATGCATTCAAGAGATAGTTAGATAGAGCTCTTAAGGATAGCGGAGTCAGGGGGTATGGGGAGAAGACTGGAACAGGGTACTGATTGAGAATGATCAGCCATGATCACATTGAATGGCGGTGCTGGCTCGAAGGGCCGAATGGCCTCCTCCTGCACCTATTGTCTATTGTCTATTGTCTATTGAGATACTGAGACCATTCTTTTAACAAAGGTGTTTATCCACTTTTAGACACAAAGTACTGGAGTAACTCAGTGGGGCAGGCAGCATCTCTATAGAAAAAGGATGGGAAAAGGATTATGTTTTAGTTCCATTTGTTCCAATTAGGCTGCCTGGAGCTGCCATTTTAACAAAGAATTGAAATATGATAAATGCCTGGTGTCTAATGAGCTGGTGTCCAGAGAAATGTTGGGGATAAATATATTTATCTGGTCTCTAGACCCCTGTTGCATCTCCTGCAGAATTCTTGGAGACAAACAGGGTCAAATGGAGCATTAGCTCTGTCTCAGTTACAAATCATGTCACATGTAAGAGTCTGAGAATGTGCTCTCCACAATAAAAAAATGTCCCCAAATACACTGTCCTACTGAGGTGGGGCAAATCTGATGTTCTTAAGTCTTTGGGGCAGAATTAGGCCATTCAGCCCATTGAATCTACTCCACCATTCAACTATGGCTGATCTATCTTTCCCTCTCAACATCATTCTCCTGCCTTCACCCTTTGAACTCATTTGAAGAGTAAAGGCAAGTCAATTAAGTTGTCTGGGTCCCTGACATACTTTTTATTCATGGTCCACTGTATGTCATAGGTTTGGATATGTTCCCCAAATAGCAGTAGACTGTTTTTGGCAACTTGATACGAACAGGCATCAAAACTATACTGTGAATAGAGACTATCTAAGTATCAAACATGACTGATGACCCTGAAGTAATCTTGCACCAGGTGACTGCTGCAGTGTCTACATTAGCATGAGCTCAGCATCATTGTTGAATCAGTTCAAAGATATTTAAGCTCCATCACATGTGTGCACATTCATTAATTTGGCTGAATCTAATTTCCGGTGTTATTTCAACGAAGAATAATAAATGTGCACATCAAACCCATGTTTTACATAGTTGCAAAACTCATTGCAAAGACTTGGAGAAATATCTTGTTATAAATGAGGCTGGAGATTATAATGTGGAGACAGATGATCAAATACTTCATGGATCATAATGGCTCTCGTACTGTTGGAATGATGGAAGTGTCAGCTGTGAAATTCAACTGAATGAACAATGTATGTGGCACTTCTAGATTGCTATCTCTGGGATCGACATTAATTTTACTGCCAAGTTAATGCCATGAGAAAATTATAGTTTGTGCAGTAAAGTTGTTTTGCTGGTTTAGCAATATAGGTTTAGCATAATGTCAAATGATTATAGCTGGTGATTTAAAGGCGCTATTTAAGTCACAGAGACATCAGATGTTGGTAACGTCAGAGTGGAGATAACGTTTACAGGAAGATGAGAGGGTCTGTCTTATTTTGTGGAAATAAGTGCACACTCTTTGGAGCTGGAGAATGACTGGGTGATGCATCGACTGAGAAAAGCAGATGGCATTATGGGCTGTGCATTGACTACAGCTCAGCGTTCAATACTATCATCTCCTTTAAACTCATTATTCAACTCAAGGATTGGGTCTTGCCACCTATGTTTGCCGCACGATCTATCACTAATTCATTGGCAGACCTCAATGTGTGTCCTGGGTGTCCTAGTGCATCAGTCACTGAAAGGAAGCATGCAGGTACAGCAGGCAGTGAAGAAAGCCAATGGAATGTTGGCCTTCATAACAAGAGGAGTTGAGTATAGGAGCAAAGAGGTCCTTCTACAGTTGTACCGGGCCCTGGTAAGACCGCACCTGGAGTACTGTGTGCAGTTTTGGTCTCCTAATTTGAGGAAGGATATTCTTGCTATTGAGGGCGTGCAGCGTAGGTTCACTAGGTTAATTCCCGGAATGGCGGGACTGTCGTATGTTGAAAGGCTGGAGCAATTAGGCTTGTATACACTGGAATTTAGAAGGATGAGGGGGGATCTTATTGAAACATATAAGATAATTAGGGGATTGGACACATTAGAGGCAGGAAACATGTTCCCAATGTTGGGGGAGTCCAGAACAAGGGGCCACAGTTTAAGAATAAGGGGTAGGCCATTTAGAACGGAGATGAGGAAGAACTTTTTCAGTCAGAGAGTGGTGAAGGTGTGGAATTCTCTGCCTCAGAAGGCAGTGGAGGCCAGTTCGTTGGATGCTTTCAAGAGAGAGCTGGATAGAGCTCTTAAGGATAGCGGAGTGAGGGGGTATGGGGAGAAGGCAGGAACGGGGTACTGATTGAGAGTGATCAGCCATGATCGCATTGAATGGCGGTGCTGGCTCGAAGGGCTGAATGGCCTACTCCTGCACCTATTGTCTATTGTCTATTGTCTAAATAACAATTCACGGGATAACTTTCTCTGGAAGCCACCATCCAAAATGCTAGTCTAATAGTCTAGTCTAAGTCAATGGATATTTTTAAGGCAGGGATGGATAGATTCTTGACTAATATGGGTATCAGGTGCTATGAGGAGAAGGCAGGGGATTGGGGTTAGGAGAGAGAGATAGATCAGCCATGATTGAATGGCAGAGTAGACTAGATGGGCAAAATGGCCTAATTCTGCTCCTATCATGTATGAACATGAATATCTCCCATTCAAAGGCCACTGGATGCAAATATGGAATGCCACATGAATCTAACTTAGAGTTGTAAAAAGTTACAGCATGGAGACATAACATCCTGCCCATCGCCTCTACGTTGAGGAAATGAACAGTTCAGACTAATCACCCTTTCTGCAGCCTCGTAAGTGAAGGTAAATCAATTGCTCATCCAAGTGTTTTTTACATGTGATGTTCCTGTTCGTTGCTTATTTTCGAGTAAGACCATGACATTGAGTTTATTGTGTTGCAAAGTGTACAGAGTAGCTGATTGGACCAATCTGTGTTTAAATGTACTTTTCACACAGGTGACACAGGTGGAAGGAAGCCATTGCATCAGTGGTTCTTGATTTTTGAGATTTTCTTTTTCTCTTTGCTTCCTCCATGTTAGCTTCCTCTCATGAACGAGTCCCACTTTTTAAGAAAACACCAAACAGGATGATCCAGTGCTTGAATCAGACAATGAAGAATATTGAATTCCTCAATGTCTGAGGAAGGGTTCTACCTTTCTATGTTCTCTAGAGATGCAGCCTGACCCGCTGAGTGACTCTAGCATTTTGTGTCTTTCTTTGATAAACCAGCATCTGTAGTTGTAAGTTACTATATGATCCAATGCTTGTTTTTCCTGGAGGTTTATGTCAATGTTAAACCTCTTCAGTGTTGTCTGAAGAGAGTCTTTGAATATCTTTTTTCTGCCCACCGGATGGTTGTTTGCCCTCCATCTACCCACCGTATGATAGCTGCTTTAGGATTCTATTATTTGACACTCTTCTGACACGTTCTTCCCGCCTGAACTGTGCAGGTGTCTAGACGGCATGCATAGGACAGAATCTTTGTGTCTGATCTTGTCTTGATTGATTGATTGATACTTTATTATCACATGCAACAAGTCACAGTGAAATTCTTTGCTTCGCATACGATACATAAAGTATGCAAAGAGTCGAAATATAGTCTTGGCTCTATGACTATGTTCTGTGCAGACAGGTGATGTGTAAGTGATTAAACTGTTTGGGACTGTCTGCCATAGACTGCCCATGTTAAGCAGGTACAATAACCACACAATGCATTTTCAGCTTGGTGTTTAGATTGATATTTCTTCATTTCCACACTTTACTTCCCAGTTTTCCAAAAGCAGAGCCGGCTTTTTCTATCCTGTTATCCTTGCTCATCAATGTTGACAGATCCTGAGAGAGTGCAAGCAAGGTATGTGAACTTGTCCATCGCTGAAAGCTTCTGACCAGTCACAAGGATGTTTGGTTCTGTGCATGGGCGCTTTGGTGCAATTTGGTGTGTAATTTCTATTTTCTGTGTGCTAAGTGTGAGGGCAAAGTTCCCACAGGCACTCCCAAATTTGTCCAAGTTTTACTGCGTACCAGCTTATGCGCTTGCACAGTCATCAGTGAAGAGAGATGTTGCAAGTTAGTTTGCCGACTACCAGACCTTGCTTTGGCTGAGATTCTCTTTAGGTTATGAAGAGCTGAATTAGTCCGGCATCTGTGGTTGATCTTCTTTAGCAGGATAGGAGCCAGACAGCATTACAGAGAACATCACACAAAGCAATGTGAGGGTTAGATTGGTTTCACAACATTGGTGACTGGTAATGGGTCTGAACACTCTCCATCATCTATTACTCTTGCCAATTTACCGTCATGGAGTTGCCAGACAATTGTGATGAACTTTTCAGTGCAGCCATATTTTGCAGTGAGCTTCCATAGGCTCTCATGACCAACAGTGTGGGATCAACAAAGGTGGTGAACAAGTCGTAGTTTTGTTCTTGTTCTTGGCACTTCTCCTGGAGTTGGCTGGAGCTGTGAAGATCATGTCTACTCTTCCAGGGCCTTCATGGTAACCAGCTTGGCTTTCTGGAAGTCACCCTCCTTCATGGTGAATGATCAGTCTATTTAACATGACACCAGCAAAGATTTTACCAGCAGTCGCGAGTGAAAAGATAATGGCTTTCTGCAGCTTTGTGAGTAAAGAAGGTAAATCAAAAACTCATCCAGATATTTAAAAAAAATATGATAAAAATATCTGCCTCCACCACCTATTCACACAGTAAGCTCCAGATATTTAGAACCCCACCACTCCTTGAATGGAATTAATTCTTCAATTCCTCTTTAGCATTTCTGCCCATAATGTTAAATTAATCTTCTTTAATATTTTGAGTACTATTCAGGGAGGAAAATTGAAAAATTAATGATTAATAACCTTTCAGTGGTTGATCCAGAATCACTTAATTACATTGCTGTTTAAGATGTCACATTTTTCACCTGTTTAGATGGGAGAAGCTAAATTTCTGGGTAGTACTCTTAATGAATAAGATACCATGATTTTCATGTTCATTATCTTTTCATTCATTCAATTGGTGAAACATTAGTCAAAGAAGCTGTTAGGATTTGAATTTTATCTATTCTCATAAAAATAGGATTTCTGCTCACTAAGCAGCCTATCAGCAGAATCGTTGGTTGCATTAAATGTCAAAGCATCAATTTATCATGAAAGTTTAAGTATGCAAGCTCCAATGGCAAACAGTCCTGATTTGTTTTTTTTTCCATCGAGATGGAAGCATTTCGTATGCCTCATCTTAATGTGCATGATTGATTTGGCAGCCTTATATGTTAGAATGGGGCAGAATACTCATTCTGTCTCATTCCAAGATACAAGGCTGCCAAATCAATTTGTGAACTTGCACCAGAGTCGAGTCTCCACAGAAAACCAGCGTTGGAGTTGACCGTAGATATCTATAAGTTGAGGATATGATCTTTTTTCTATTTGAAAGAATAAGGATATACTTTATTTTGCCAGATATTTGCAGATACAGCCACTCCTCATGTTGTTCTTTGATCCAACAAATCTCTCATTAAGTCAGATCCATGTTCTGGTTTCAACGTATTGTTGCTTATGGATAAGGCATTCTGCAACAGCAGATTTAATCTCCCTTATCAGACATGACATATACGTATCTTGTGACCAGCACATGCAATACCGGTTAAAGATAACAATTTGTTGTTTGAGACTATCACAATGGATACCTCAGCAAAAATCCAATAAATCAATGGTGATACCATGTAAAGGAACTTGGACTGCAGTTGTATGTTCTCTAGCATTGTTATAGCTTCATAATAGATGGGCATTGTGGGAAATCGGGTCCAAGTTTAACTCTATTTGAGTGGCAAATTTTGTTGATACATCTTCCAACTGCAGTTTTATGCCAGGGGCTGTGTATTTGTTGGACAATGTTATATTAAAAATAAAGTTAACTGTTACCAACACACAATGGGCCAAATGTTACAGCAATCTATCAATTTAATGACATTTTAGCAAAATGAAAGGGAATCCTGGACACATTTCAATCACTTTATCTGTCATTTTTGAGGTTAAAATCCAGGAACATTAAAAGGTCAAGCAATATCAATTAATACATAGCTTGATCCAGTTATTACTACTTATGATTTTTTTTTACCATGTTTAACTATGTCCAACATTAACTACTTTTATGTTGTTGGGGAAGAGGTAAGAGAGAACTAGACAGAGCTCTTAAGGATAGCGGAGTCAGGGGGTATGGGGAGAAGGCAGGAACGGGGTACTGATTGAGAATGATCAGCCATGATCACATTGAATGGCGGAGCTGGCTCGAAGGGCCGAATGGCCTCCTCCTGCACCTATTGTCTATTGTCTATTGTAAACAATGTTTTCCAAACCCATCTGGACCATTATTTTGCTGAGGTATCCAACCACTAGATCAAGAACATTAATGAACTATCCTTTACAAAGAATCGTTGAGCAGCATTTGTTGTGGGTGTGGGTCACCTATTCACTGCACTGAGGTAACCCAAGTAGCGTATTTTGCAGAAACAGGAACATTAGGCTGATATTGCATTAAAATCATTTTCAATAAATTTGTTATTCTTTACAGAATTCTTGAACCCAATGCCAAAATAAAAAAAGGAATACTAATAAGCTGGCATCAGCGCTTACACCACTAATGAGCTAATATTTAAAAATAAGACTAGAAAACAAACTTTGATAATACATTCATCAATTTAATTAATGTGTGTACAACTATGAGAAGATTATTTTCAAACTTAGAGATCTATAGTTGTAGTTATAGTTGTAGTTGTAGTTACATGTAGTTGTATCTATATTTATAGTTCAGCCTACTGGAATATAACAGGATGTAATGCTTCTTATCAGAATGATCACGCAGTTTTCAAGATTTATTTTACAGGAAGCAAACACAATCTCTTTTACTCAAATGAGAAAAAAATTGTGTCCTATTTTGTAAACTAAATGCTCCCAAAAATACTGTAATCTGTAATTTGCTTTAATTTCATATTTCTTCGTGTAGTATTATTTTATTTGAAAAATCTTGCAAAGGTACTTATTCACCTGCACTTGTGATAGTATGTTGGACCAAGTTTTAATTTCCCCAACCAAAGTCCCTTCCTTTGGCACAACGCCAATATTGTCTGATTATAATTTCCGGTATTGCCTTGGGCAAGTTTCCACAAAGTAAGGCTGAAGCTGCTAAAGAATTAAAAATTATACTTGTTTGTCACATAAGGTCAATCTGTAAAATGTCAGATAACCTGTCGAGTCTATTTGAGAAACTATTTTGCAATGATTGTAGCACCGGATCAATAAAGGCCTGGCCCTATAGCAGAAGCATCCACGTCGCGGGGCTGGAAACTGGAAGTGTCCTGAGCTAATTCTGCTACCACCATTGCCTACTGTACAAGTGAGGCTCCCACTGATTGTCGCCGGAAGCTTGCGCCCTTTTCAGGACAGACGATGACAGTGATGTAACATTTGAACGATGGACACGAAAGAAGAATAAAGGGCTAACATTATTCTCAGACACATTCACAAAAATGTTTTGTATGTTCATATGAAATTCATTCGTACGTTATTTTAACACATTTGGTTGAGTTGAGTTTAGTTTAGAAATACAGCGCAGAAACAGGCCCTTCGGCCCAACGAGTCCATGCCGACCAGCGATTCTCCCACATTAACACTATCCTACACACACTAGGGACAATTCACACATACACCAAGCCAATTAACCAACATACCTGTACATCTTAGGAGTGTGGGAGGACTATGAGTGGTGGTGTGCCTCAAGGAACAGTGCTTGGCCCACAGCAGTTTGTCATCCATATCAATGATTTGAATGAGAATATACAAGGATGATTAATGTTTGCACTAAATTAGGTGGTATGATGTGAAAGTGAAGATGGTCATCAAGAATCACAGTGGAATCTAGATCAGGTGGGCAAGTGAGCCGAGGAATGGGCTAATGGAGTTTAATTCAGATAAGTGTGAGGTGTTGCATTCTGGGAAGTCAAACCAGGGCAGGAGCTTCACAGTGAATGGTAGAGCCCTAGGGAGTGTTGCAGAGCAGAGGGATCTGGGAGTATAGGTAAATGGTTCCCTAAAGGTGGTGTCAGAAGCAGGTAAAACTTCAAACCCTTTCCCAGGGTGGAACAAAGACTAGAGAGCATAGCTTTAAGATCAGAAGGGGCAAGGTTTAAAGGAGATGTGTTTGGCAAGTTTTTTTACACAGAGTGGAGGCTGCCTGGAACATGCTGCCAGGGGTGGCAGAAGCAGATATGATTGTAGCTTTTAGATAGGCACATAAATGTGCAGGGAATGGAAGGATTCGCATGAAGGCAAAGGAGATTAGTTTAACAGCATCATATTTGGCATAGATATCGTGGGCCAAAGGATCTGATTCTTTGCTGTATTGTTCTCACTTCTATATCCTGGTATAAGTAATTCTACATTTTGTCACATTGCTCGTCTGTTATGAATGTTTCAACAATATAATGCCATCCATGTTACAACAACACCTTCAAGTTACAGCTAATTTATTAATTCTTAATTCTAGACCTTTTCATGCAAGCTTGAAAAAAAATCATTTGCTTATAATGAGAGTAACTACATCTTTTTTATGCTATTCCTGCTAGCAATTTGTCGTTAGTTTGAATTCCATCCAAGTGCAAGAAACAATGATTCACCCTCACACAGTTCAGCTGTGACAGATAAATTTCTGCTTATCTTTTCTGTTATAAACTTAGAAATTATATTTTTGAACTGGAAACTGACCACCCCACTTGCTCCCTCTGCATTCCACTTGCACCACAAGGAATAGAAGAAAATCAAATGTGTGACCTCCCTCTTTTGCATCTGTCATTTTTACAGTAATTGGAATTCAAAAAACTGCAGTTGTTGAAAATGTGGATCTTGAGTTGAAATTATTATTTTTCTTTCAACAGATGATGGCTGGCCTGTTAAATGTTTCCAGCATTTTCTGATTTTCTATCATTTCACAGAGTCCACTATATTGCCAGGCAAAGACTTCATTAACCAGCTAAATCTGACAGGAAATTTACAAATTATGTGCAAAATCATATGCAGTTTATCTGTTCTTTACCAAACGAAAACTTGGCTTTAAATTGTACCTTGCACAATCACACCAATTATCAGCTCAACATTTAAATCATTTCAGCTACGAACATTGGATGAATTATGTGTAGGAAAAAAACTGCAGATGCTGGTTTAAATCGAAGGTAGACACAAAATGCTGGAGCAACTCAGCGGGTCAGGCAGCATCTCGGGAGAGCAGGAATGGGTGACGTTTTGGTCTAGACCTTTCTTCAGACTGATGTCAGGGGAGGGGGAGGGAGCGGGACAAAGATAGGAAGTAGTAAGAGACAGGAAGACTAGTGGGAGAACTGGGAAGGGGGAGGGGAAAAAGAGGGATAGAGGAACTATCTGAAGTTAGAAAAGTCAATGTTCATACCGCTGGGGTGCAAACTGCCCAAGCAAAATATGAGATGCTGTTCCTCCAATTTGGGCTGGGCCTCACTATGACAATGGAGGAGGCCCATGACAGAAAGGTCAGACTAAGAATGGGAGGGGGAGTTGAAGTGCTGAGTCACTGGGAGATCAGGTTGGTTAAGGCGGACTGAGTGAAGGTGTTGAGCGAAACGATCGGCGAGCCTGCGTTTGGTCTCGTCGATGTAGAGAAGTTGACATCTGGAACAGCGGATACCATAGATGAGGTTGGAGGAGGTGCAGGTGAACCTCTGCCTAACCTGGAAAGACTGTTTGGGTCCCTGGATGGAGTCGAGGGGGGAGGTAAAGGGACAGGTGTTGCATCTCCTGCGGTTTCAGGGGAAAATACCTGGGGAGGGGGTGGTTTGGGTGGGAAAGGAACCTAGGGAGGGGGTGGTTTGGGTGGGAAGAAACGTCACCCATTCCTTCTCTCCCAAGGTGCTTCCTGACCCGCTGAGTTGCTCCAGCATTTTGAGTCTACCTTCGGATGAATCATTGTTTCTTGCATTTAGTTGAAATTCATTGTCATCAAACTGCCAACAGGAAGTAACACAGGAGATTAATTACAGATTCTCAATATATGCAAATGAATATCTTGTAAGTAAGCTCAAATCTCATCCCAAAGACTTCCCCTTCTCCCCTCTTCCATCAGGCAAGATGGAAAACGCACACCTTTAGATTCAGGTGGAGTTTCCTCCCAGCTATTATCAGGTAACTGAACCATCCGATCACCAACGATCACCAACTAGAGAGCAGTCCTGACCTACCATCTACCTCATTGGAGATCCTCAGACTATCTTTAATCAGAATTTACAGGACTTGATCTTGCCTTAAAGTATTCCCTTTATCCTGCATCTGTACGCTGTTTTCAAGAAAGAGTTAGATTTAGCTCTTAGGGCTAAAGGAATCAAGAGATATGGGGAAAAAGCAGGAACGGGCTACTGATTTTAGATGATCAGCCATGATCATATTGGATGGCGGAGCTGGCTCGAAGGTCCGAATAGCCTACTCCTGCACCTATTTTTCTCTGTTTCTAGGTTTCTATGTAATCATGTACAGTGCATTCAGAAAGTATTCATACCCCTTTATTTTTTCCCCATTTTGCTACATTACAGCTTTATTTTAAAATGGATTAAATTCATTTTTTTAATCATTAATCTACACATAACACCCCATAATAAAAAAGCGAAAATAGGTGTTTAGAAAATTTTGCAAAGTAATTAAAAAGAAATAACTGAAATATCACATTTACATAAGTATTCAGGCCCGTTACTCAGTACTTTGTTGAGGCAGCTGTGGCAGCGATTACAGCCTCAAGTCTTGTTGGGTAAGACGCTACAAGCTTGGCACACCTATATTTGGGTAATTTCTCCCATTCTTCTCTGCAGATCCTCTTAAGCTCTGTCAGGTTGGATGGAGAGCGTCGATGCACAGCTATTTTCAGGTCCCACCAGAGATGTTCGATTGGGTTCAAGTCCGGTCTCTGGCTGGGCCACTTAAGGACATTCACAGACTTGTCACAAAGCCACTCCTGCTTGTCTTGGCTGTGTGCTGAGTGTCGTTGTTCTGTTGGAAGGTGAACCTCCGCCCCAGTCTGTGGTCCAGAATGCTCTGGAATAGGTTTTCAACAAGGATCTCTCTGTAATTTGCTCCGTTCATCTTTCCCTCGATCCTGACTAGTCTCCCAGTTCTTGCCGCAGAAAAACATCCCCCCATAGCATGATGCTGCCACCACCATGCTTCAACGTAGGTATGGTATTGGCTAGATGACGAGCGGTGTTGCTTGGCATTCAGGCCAAAGAGTTCAATCTTGGTTTCATCAGACCAGAGAAGCCTGTTTCTCATGGACTGAGAGTCCTTTAGGTGCCTTTTGGCAAACTCCAAGCGGGCTGTCATGTGCCTTTTTCTGAGGAGTGGCTTCCGTCTGGCCACTCTACCATAAAGGCCTGATTGGTGGAGTGCTGCAGATATAGTTGTCCTTCTGGAAGTTTCTACCATCTTCACAGAGAAACTCTGGAGCTCTGTCAGAGTGACCATCGGATTCTTGGTCACCTCCCTGACCAAGGCCCTTCTCCTCCGATTGCTCAGTTTGGCCGGGCGGCCAGCTCTATGAAGAGTCCTGGTGGTTCCAAATTCTTCCATTTAAGAATGATGGAAGCCACTGTGCTCTTCGGGACCTGCAATGCTGCAGAAATTGTTTTATACCCTTCCCCAGATCTGTGTCTCGACACCATCCTGTCTCGGATGTCTATGGACAATTCCTTCGTCTTCATGGCCAGATTTTTGCTCTGACATGCACTGTCAACTGTGGGACCTTATATAGACAGGTGTGTGCCTTTCCAAATCATGTCCAATCAATTTACTTTACCACCGGTGGACTCCAATCAAGTTGTAGAAATATCTCAAGGATAATCAATGGAAACAGGATTTTTTGAGTGTCATAGCAAAGGGTCTGAATACATATGTAAATGTGATATTTCAGTTATTTCTTTTTAATTACTTTGCAAAAATTTCTAAACACCTGTTTTCACTTTTTTATTATGGGGTATTGTGTGCAGATTGATGATAAAAAAAATGAATTTAATCCATTTTAAAATAAGGCTGTAACGTAGCAAAATGTGGAAAAAGTGAAGGGGTCTGAATACTTTCTGAACGCATTGTATAATCTTTCTGCTGACTGGATAGCACTCAACTGAAATGTATTGTAACTTATGGAAGTGCTAACTTAAAACCGAGATAGCATGCAAAACAAGCTTTTCATTGCATCTAAGTGCATATGGCAATAATAAACTAAATTAATTTCCCAAAAACGATAATACACTAGGACAGCAAATATTAACACATCCATGAATATAAACAAGGACACGGGAAAAATAAGCAATTGAATGGTTATAGAAGCCTATACTGGCTGGAGCACGGAAAGAGGCCATTCTGCCATTACGTCTCTGCTATCTCCCCAACAAGAACAACTCCCGACTTCCATCCACTGGACTTTTTTGCTGAAACATTTGAAATTATTTTCAGTATATTTTACCCCATTCCCTGTTGCAGGAAGTCATGGAACATAACTCCACCAGATCAGCAGGCTGGACATTCCAGATTCCTAATGCACACTGGGCAGCATGGTGGAGCAGCAGTAGAGTTGCTGCCTTACAGCGCCAGAGACCCGGGTTCTATCCTGACTACGAGTGCTGTCTGTACGGAGTTTGTACGTTCTCCAGTGGGTTTGTACGTAACCATGTGGGTTTTCTCCAGGTACTCCGGTTTTCGCCCACACTCCAAAGATATACACGTTTGTAGGTTAATTGGATTCGGTAAAGATTATAAATTGTCTCTAGTGTGTAGGATAGTTCCAGTGTACGGGGATCTCTGGTCGGCGCGAACTCGGTGGGCCGAAGGGCCTTTTTCCACGCTGTATCTCGAAACAAAACTAAACTAAACTGTATTGTTCAGACCGTCAGCAATTTGTCTACTTCTATCCAATCTCCCCTCACCCTTGTCTGCACCAAAACAAAAAGGGCGGCACGGTGGCGCAGCGGTAGAGTTGCTGCCTTACAGCAAATGCAGCACCTGAGACTCAGGTTCGATCCTGACTACGGGCGCCGTCTGTACGGAGTTTGTACGTTCTCCCCGTGACCTGCGTGGGTTTCCTCCGAGATCTTCGGTTTCCTCCCACACTCCAAAGACGTACAGGTATGTAGGTTAATTGACTGGGTAAAATGTAAAAATTGTCCCTAAGTGTGTGTATGTGCGGGGATCGCTGGGCGGCGCGGACTCGGTGGGCCGAAGGGCCTGTTTCCGCGCTGTATCTCTAAGTCTAAAATCTAAAAAAACCAATTATAGCTTTCTGAATCTATCCTCCTAACTGTAGGCACTCTTCCCAGAACCATAATCAGTGAATTCTTAGTTTGTCGGAAGGAACTGCAGATGTTGGTTTACACTGAAGGTAGACAAAATGCTGGAGAAACTCAGGGGGTTGGCTGTATCTCTGGAGAGAAGGAATGGGTGACGTTTTGGGTCGAGACCCTTCTTCAGACTCCTTTCTTGATCGCCTCCTCCTTCCAACAATTCGATGGCAGCACACAAGATCAGGCTGGATCAATGTTTCAGCATGACTTCCCTGCTCTGTCTCTTTTGATAAACCCCAGAATTATGAACGTCTTACAAACTGTAGTCTCAACACAGCCTACCATTTCAAAGATTATTGCATGCATGTTCCCTAGATCCCTCTGCTCTTGCACCTGTTTCAGAGCAGTGCCCTTGACTACTCTATCTTGACAGCCATTCACTACTTTCTTCACAATTCCCATTACGATGAGAGGGAACCTCATTGAAACTTACGGAATAGTGAAAGGCCTGGATAGAGTGAATGTGGAGAGGATGTTTCCACCAGTGGGAGAGTCTGGGACCAGAGGCCATAACCTCAGAATTAAAGGATGTACCTATAGAAAGGAAATGAGCAGGAATTTCTTCAGTCAGAGGGTGGTGAATCTGTGGAATTCATTGCCACAGACGACTGTGGCCAAGTCAATGGATATTTTTAAGGAGGAGATTGACAGATTCTTGATTAGTACGGGTGTCGGGGGTTATGGGGTAAAGGCAGGAGAATGGGGTTAGGAGGGAAAGATAGATCAGCCATGATTGCATGACGGAGTAGACTGGGGCAAATGGCCTAATTCTGCTCCTAGAACATATGAACATGCTGAGTTTTCTGTTATCCACAAGTATAGAAACTCTAGTTGGAACACACAACTCTATTTCATTATTGAGAATAAAAAAGAACTGTGATGCTGCATTCATAAGACTCTTTACTGCCTGTTACTTGACTAACTTCATATCTGTGCTGTCCATTTTACATCATGTGCTTCAGGTTTGCTGGCACCTTAGCACAAGCCATCTGGTAGCCCATTAACACAAAATGGACCACATTTCTCACATCTATTACATCTGTTACTGCACTTTAAAAGTTTACAAATAGGTTAAACACAATTTGCCTTCAACTAATCTGTGGTAGATTGTCAAAATTAATCAATTTTTCACCAGGAACCATTAATCCTGTCCTGCATCAATGTTTTTTTTAAAAGTAATCAATCATTCTAAAAGCAATCAATGCCTTTAAAAGCTTTCCCACCATTGGCATTATTTTGTCTGCCCTGTAGTTGCTGGGCTTATCTGAACTCCATTTTTACAAGAAGTGAGTAAATAATGTCTTGCTCCAGTTCATTGGCAGCACTTCAGTATTCAGAAAGTATTGAAAGATTTTGGTCTATCTCCTTGCAGCTTCCTCCTGGACTTCCCTCAATATCCCAGCATGCATCCCGTCTGATCCTGGTAACTTTTCCTACTTTACTTCAGCCAACTTTCTGAACACTTCCATGCTATCAGGTTTTAACAGATCTATTATCTCAACTATTTCCCCCTTTACTTACTTCAGAACAAATTTCTTCCATGGTCAGATATATTTATTTAATATCTCACCACAGGCATGTAAAAGTTTCCATTTGCTACCTACTTCCTCTCTCAGGATGCATTCTTGATAGGTACCTTAGCATTTGCCCATATGAGTAGAATTATCTTCACAACAATGATGTGAATATTTGTTTGATAACATGGGGAAAAAGGAAGCCTACAATCATCCTGGTTAGACACAAAATGCTGGAGTAACTCAGCGGGACAGGCAGCATCTCTGGAGAGAAGGAATGGTTGACGTTTCGGGTCGAGACCCTTCCTCTAGTTATTTGGCTCTGTAATGAGCTATAGGGCATTAATGTGTCCCTCAGCAAAGTATTGATTTTTGATGTATCTAAAAGCGTATGTCCAAGTTAAATGCACATTCTTCAATGTGAATCACTGTGGCCTTTCAAAGCCTGTGTGAATGCACTTGGTTTTAGCCAAAATACATTTCCATTGTCATTCCCATGAAGAACAAACATTGTCAAAAATCCTGAAAAATGACACTGAATCACACCATTTGCTGCCATTTCACTGCATTCTAGCGGCAAAAGGTTGGCAGATCTTCCATGAGATTTTAGAGGTTCTATCTGATTTTAGAGGCTCCTTACAAAGGTATGATTTGAGGACTATACATATAATGAGGGGACACACAGCACAAGAGAGCTCATGACAATGTCTGATTAACAAAATGCAAACGGCAGAAACTAATCATTTGTGATAAATTGACGATAAAAAACAAATGAGTAATTCCAGTGAAATTTAAGAGGACAGGAGCAGGTCAGCTTTGTACATACAAAGCTAAATATAAAAGCTGATCATCTTGTCTTCTGGGCAGTCAAGACCAATGGTATTTCAGAGAGCAAAACACATGGTGCTGCAGTAACTCAATGGGTCAGGCAGCATCTCCGGAGGACATGGATAGGCAACGTTTTGGGTCAGGACCCTTCTTCAGAAGCAGGGTCTTGACCCAACACGTCGCCTACCCATGTCCTCCAGCAATCCTGCCTGCCCCGCTGAGTTACTCCAGCACTTTGTGTTTTGCACAAGATTCCAGTTAATGCAGTTTTTCGTTTCTTGAAATTCCAGAGTGTTGGTTGATGGTGCACAATTTTCAGGCAGAACAAAAGCAAAAGACCCAATGAGGTTGCTGGGATAAGCAACAAGGCGTTTTTAAAATCTTATATTTACTTGCTGCTGTTTATTCTCTGCCCAGAGGAATGTTAATGGTGAACTGCATCTAAAACTATTCTGATCTGTATGAACAACACTTCCCAAGGCCATTGTTGATGCCGCCCTGTCTCTGAAGCAGAGCATGTTGTTGCAGTGCTTCAAAGGAAGTTTAACTCTAATATTCAGAATGGATTCTTAGATTTTTAATTTTTTTAAATCTCATAATTAAGAATCGTTTGTCAGATGAATGTTATAGTGACTATTAATCATATTCTGCTGCATGTCAGTCTAAAGTGTAAAATAAAATATAAGCAATTAATTCACATCTATACAGATACATAGAAAATAGGTGCAGGAGTAGGCCATTCGGTCCTTCGAGCCAGCACCGTCATTCAATGTGATCGTGGCTGATCATCCGCATCAGTACCCCATTCCTGCCTTCTCCACATATTCCTAGCCCTAAGAGCTCCATCTAACTCTCTTTTGAATGCATCCAGTGAATCGGCCTCCACTGCCTTCTGTGGCAGAGAATTCCACAGATTCACAACTCTCGGGCTGAAGACGTTTTTCCTCATCTCAGTCCTAAATGGCCTATCCCTCTTTCTTAAACTGTGACCCCTGGTTCTGGACTTCCCCAACATAGGGAATATTTTTCCTGCATCGAGTCTGTCCAATCCTTTAAGAATTTTATATATTTCTATAAGATCCCCTCTCATCCTTCTAAATTCCAGTGAATACAAGCCTAGTTGTCCCATTCTTTCATCATATGTCAGTCCTGCCATCCCAGGAATTAACCTGGTGAACCTACAATGCACTCCCTCAATAGCAATAACGTCCTTCCTCAAATTAGACCAAAACTGCACAATACTCCAGGTGTGGAATAAGAAAATATTTTTTTCCTTAGATCCCCTCTAAATCTCTTATTCTTTCTCTTAAAACTATGCCCATGTGTCTTAGATGGGATATAGACACAAAATGCTGTAGTAACTCAGCGAGTCAGGCAGCATCTCTGGAGAAAAGGGATAGGTGCCGTTTCGGGTCCAGACCCTTCTTCAGATTTGTAAGACCTACTCCAGTCTCAGATGGGATTGATTTCTTACTATCTATCCCATCTATGCCCCTCATTATTTTATGTTTCTATGATATCCCCCTCATTCTTCTCTCCTCCAAGGAAAACAACCCAGCCTATCCAGAAGATCAACACAAAATGCTGGAGTAACTCAGCGGGACAGGCAGCATCTCTGGAGAGAAGGAATGGATGATGTTTCGGGTCGAGACCCTTCTTCAGACTCAGTCTCCCCTTGTATCTAAAATCTTTTCATTCCAGCCAACATCCTCTGCACCCTCTCCATTGCGATTACATCCTTCCAGTCTGAAGAAGGGTCTCGACTCGAAACGTTACCCATTCCTTCTCTCCTGAGATGCTGCCTGACCTGCTGAGTTACTCCAGCATTTTGTGAATAAATACCTTTGATTTGTACCAGCATCTGCAGTTATTTTCCTACACATCCTTCCTACAATGTGGTGACCACAATATTCCAGCTGTGGCCTAACTAAAATGGTATAAAGTTGTATCAAGACCTCCTATACACTTTGGGCCAGCTAATGAAGCAAGCACCTAAAATGCTGCCTTCACCATCTTAATTACCTGTACTGCCAGCTTCAAGGCACAAATCCTTGACCTTATTTTTGACTCCTGTTTTGGTTGATAAACCTCCTTTGGAGAGATTTTTAATGTTTTACCATCAGTTCAGTTCAGTTTAGTTTATTGTCACGTGTACCGAGGTACAGTGAAAAGCTTTTGTTGCTTGCAGACCAGTCAGCGGAAAGACAATACATGATACATGTTAGAAATGCTCTGTAAATGTAAGTTTCTGTCTTTCAGATTTTGGTAAGTGGTATGGAGGTGGTGTAAACTGCCGTGAAACCACAGGTGGTGGATGTATGGAACAAGCTGCCAGAGGAGGTAGTTGAGGCAAGGACTATCCCAACATTTAAGAAACAGTTTGGAGGGATATGGACCAAATGTGGGCAGGTGGGACTAGCGTAGTTGGGAAATATTGGCCGGTGTGGGCAACTTAGACTAAAGGGCCGGTATCCACACTGTATCACTCTATGATTCTATGACTAAATGTTAAATGCTAACTTAGATGCGAGAGATTTATAGTGGTGATATGCTTTAAGATTGACTGGATGAAACAAATCCCATTACAGCATGTTTGCTGAATTAAAGGCAATGTTAGAATTATGTAACAGTGTAGACTACTCTCAAAAGTCTGGTCACAAAGTCTGAATAATTTTGGGGATAGCAGAATTATGTATGAAATTGAGGAATGCCTAAAGGCAAAATATTAGAACCAAAAAGTTACCACCAACCTTTTCATTATCTATTCAGTTCATACAGTCAAGGTTGAAATATGTATCCCACAGGTTTTTAAGTAGATATCGTTAATCAGACCCGTGACTGTCTTCAGAGTGAAGTCAACAAAATAGGGTCCTTCTTAGACAAATTCCTGCAAGGTGCCTTGTTTGAATGTTAGCTCAAATTTCAAAATGACCATTGAATAATCATTAACATTAACAGAAAATCCGAAAGCATTGTGAAAAGTGTGTTATATCATATCATATCATATCATATATATACAGCCGGAAACAGGCCTTTTCGGCCCTCCAAGTCCGTGCCGCCCAGCGATCCCCGTACATTAACACTATCCTACACCCACTAGGGACAATTTTTACATTTACCCAGCCAATTAACCTACATACCTGTACGTCTTTGGAGTGTGGGAGGAAACCGAAGATCTCGGAGAAAACCCACGCAGGTCACGGGGAGAACGTACAAACTCCTTACAGTGCAGCACCCGTAGTCAGGATCGAACCTGAGTCTCCGGCGCTGCATTCGCTGTAAAGCAGCAACTCTACCGCTGCGCTACCGTGCCGCCCGTGTTGTAAGTCTGAAGTTTATAAATACCAAAGCTGAGATGTTAAATGGCTTTTAAATGCTTGTGCAGGTATTACTTGATGTAGAAGTAGCTGGGCACTTCAGTCACATAAGAGGATGTTACCTGAATATTTATTGAGAAAAGAGTTTAAATCGCCCTGTAAAATCGAGATTGGATGGACCACTTTCTGGATGAAAAGAACAAGCAGTTCAGTGTGCAATTGTGTGGCCGTATCCATTCTTACTAAATTCCTTAATGTATTTGCTCGGTCACATGAATGCCCTCATGTTTATTACAGGTATCATTGGACACTCATAATCCAGCCTCTTTCATAATTTTGTCTATCACCGTTGAACAAAGTTAAAGGAGAAAAATATATTATTTATTCAGGTGCATCCAGGATCCACCAGTAAAATTGGGCAAATTGATATGAATGATAAAACTTTCAAAAAATTGTGAATAGTGTGATTCAGTCCTGAGATCATCTGACCTGTGTAGGTGCTAAAATGCTTTGGGTCACTTTGCCAAATAATTGACTGGATGGAATAAGTTGGTCCCCAAAGTCAGCCAGCTGAAGGCAGCTCATCCAGTTCATTTATCTACCGTGCTCCTTCAATGATTCAATCACGCTACCATTATAGACTGGAGCGACTAGGCTTGTATACACTGGATTTTAGAAGGATGAGAGGGGATCTTATCGAAACGTATGATTATTAAGGGGTTGGACCCGTTAGAGGCAGGAAACATGTTCCCAATGTTGGGGGAGTCCAGAACCAGGGGCCACAGTTTAAGAATAAGGGGTATGCCATTTAGAACGGAGATGAGGAAAAACGTTTTCAGTCAGAGAGTTGTAAATCTGTGGAATTCTCTGCCTCAGAAGGCAGTGGAGGCCAATTCTCTGAATGCATTCAAGAGAGAGCTAGATAGAGCTCTTAAGATAGCAGAGCCAGGGGATATGGGGAGAAGGCAGGAACGGGGTACTGATTGAGAATGGTCAGCCATGATCACATTGAATGGTGGTGCTGGCTCGAAGGGCCGAATGGCCTACTTCTGCACCTATTGTCTATTGCCTATATTGTCCCTAAAATGTTGAAAGAATACGGCCTCGAGGCTCTTTTCATCATTAATGAACTTGTCGGCCCCTTCTTCTGATCTTGAATGATGATATATATTTTGTATCAGTTCCACTGACCCAAACTTAATCCAAGAGTTGCTCGGTTCAGATTGAAAATTGATTGACATTTCAAAATGAATCACTGGTGCTGGTATCACAGGATTATCTAAAGCAGTAACTAGGCTGGCCTAAATGCAAAACCCATGAAATTAGTTCTCTCACAATTATAATTATAGAAGTTAGGCATATTTTTACTGGAAGTATTTTCCCCTTTGAGGAACATTATTCCAGCATAGATATGATCACTCTAGTCATAACTGTAGCTTATTACAATTTATCTGCAGCCAGAATAAAGTTATAAGTCGATTCAAATCAGTCCTCCCTTGGAAATTTCCCTAATTTTTAGGGTACGACTTAAAATTTCTCTCAACTGTGAAACAAGTTGCAGCTTACAATATTGCATCCATGTCTTTAATTTTATGTTTTGAAGATTGAATGGATAAAGCATTGGAAATTATAGATCTGTGCTGAGACATAATAAATTAATAACACAAATTTCACCAACTGCAATAACATGAAAGATGATCTAAAGTTACGATTAAATATTATCGACCTGAAATGTTTCTCTCGCTACAAGTAATGTCCACCTTGCAGATTGTTGTCACAATTTTCTTTGTTTCTATTTCAGATTACCAGCAAAAGCAACATTTTTCTTTGGCTTTGCATCGTAGTCTGGGAAAAGTAAATAAATCTGAGTTATTTCTGTCCAACTTCTGTAATGGAAGAGAATGGGTTAATAATCCGAGAAAAGTTTAAACCAACAAGGAACGAGCAGAGCATATTTAATCTTTAGAGTCAATTCCTAGAAACTGTGTATCATCTTCTCCACCATAGGCACTACATCATCGATTTAATTTCCTCAGGGAAGGTTTCTCATAAAAAAATCTCTAATTCCCAAATATAATCACTCTAGAATCTGTCCAGTCCAAATCACAAGCATTCAGCCACAGCAAGTTTCCTTCCACAGATCATGTACCTCCTCTCTCATTCACACAGCTGAGCAGGCATTAATCTCAATTGGTAAAATAAGAACTATTTATTGCAGTTCATACCATTCTCGCTCTGAAAATACCTCAGAGTGGAAAGCTTAGATATTATTTTTTCTGCATTGATTTTCAACCTAACCAGTCCCTTTATAACCTGAAGCGATTGGATGACTTGTTTTCAATATTGCCCAATTTAGTTTCCAGGGACTTCAATAGATCTTGATATGATTGAAGAGGAAACAAAAAGGTTGCTGCATTATTTAAAGGCCAGCACAACAAAGGAATGGAGTAAGGACAACTCTCAAAAGATCCGATGGTAATGCTTGGAAGTACATTTCAGTGCAGTTGGAAGTTTTATGGTCTGTCTGCAGCAACCTGATTTAGACAGCACCCTCGTGGCACCAAAGGACACTGTCACCTCGTTAGTTTTTGTTTTGTTAAAGGGGAAGACAACCCTGAAAATGAATGTTTGGCTCAGCTCTCAAATATCATTAAAAAAGATAGGGAGAGTGGCGCAGCGGTAGAGTTGCTACAGCGCCAGAGACCCGGGTTCAATCCTGACTACGGGTGCTGTCTGTACGGAATTTATACATTCTCCCCGTGACCCGCGTGGGTTTTCTCCGAGATCTTCAGTTTCCTCCCACACTCCGAAGTCATACAGATTTGTAGGTTAATTGTCTTGGTATAAATGGTTTTTTTTAAATGTCCCTGGTGTGCGTAGGGTAGTGTTAATACGCGGGGATCGCTGGACGGCGCGGACTCGGTGGGCTTGAAAGCTTGTTTCCATGCTGTAGCTCAAAACTAAACTCAGCAGGAGGTCGTGCAATGAGAAGGGATACGATGTGTTTGAGTCAAGGTCATTAGAGGGTAGAAGCAATTGCAGATCTTCGAGACATCCAATTGCTTTTTCATCTCTTGCTATTGCATTCTATCCTCTCACTAGAGCTTCAAACTTTCATGTTATATAAATCTATATTGTCAAACATACATTCCAATCTCTTTCTCTGTGATTGAGCTAAAATTAGTAGCAATGGCACAAGCAGTTTCTCCACAAGATAAGAATTCGGAAACACTTGTCAGCAAGTGACAGGTTTTGATCTCTTCTTGACAAACTGCAATTAAAAGAATTATGTCAAAAAATTGAATTGGTAAAGGGCAAAAACATTTTGTACATGGAACAGAAAAATTGGACATAGGACAGTGAATATTAAGTAACTGTTTCAAACAAAACAAATTTTCTCTTCCAAAACCAAAAAGAAAAATCATCCGTCTGCAGGAATAGAATCATCAAGTGTATGAACATACCATCCGCTCCGGCATCTTTTTATCATTTCCCACTCAGCCACATTTGGATCGCCTACACCATGTGAATTGAAGCATTTCAATTTTTCAAGAGCAACTAAGGTCATAAAAGCTAGACAATTTGGAGCACAGTGAAAAACAAAGGGCTTGGTGGGGCTCCCTTGATTCTGAACAATTGCATGCAAAGTCACCACCAAATGCAAATGCTTTCCTTCTAACTAATTCCGCTGCAGCCTACAATTTGGTAACCAATCTGCCTGATTTCATGCCTTTTTGTAGGGTGCCTGGCCACGTGTATGGTCACTAAATACTGATTTGCTTACCCCATTGCAACTAATAGCTACCTTCCAAATTATTGGTTAATACATAGAATTATTTACATACATTGCTAAAACATAGGAATAGCTGAATCCTCACAGATGCTGATTTAATCCTATCACCTCTTTCTCTTTTGTTCTGGACCCCTGAGACCTCGTCTGCCACATTGTGTGCATTGTCATAACCGCAATGTGGTTTCAATAGGCTATCAAAGTACTCCTAGGTATGTAGGAAGGAACTGCAGATGCTGGTTTAAACCGCAGATAGACACAAAAAGCTGGAGTAACTCAGACAGCATCTCCGAAGAAAAGGAATAGGTGACGTTTCGGGTCGTGACACTTTTTCAGACTGAGAGTCAGGGGAAAGGGAAACGAAAGATGTAGACGGTGATGTAGCGAGATATAGGACAAATGAATGAAAGTACTCCAAGACATCTCTTTGTCTATTGAGTCAAACTTTGCTGGGGCTCAGCCATTCAGTCTAAAGGATGGCCTGGAGTTCTGAGCACCATCAGTGGAATTATGCTGGAGAGATACCGCTCGCATCCTACGACAGACCAGTCCTGATGCAAGACCTGAACCTCCTCTAGTTCCGTAGGATATGGATTTAGGAAGAAACTGGGGAAGTTATCTTTAATTGAGTTATAGCTATGATATAGATGGATCAAGAGTACAATCTTTATTGGGGGGAAAAAGATGATTGTGGTTTTGAAGGCAAAAATAAATGGGAGCTGGTTATATTCAAAATCATTAGGATTCAAAATACAAGGCCATGTATGATTATTATTTGATTACAATTTTATTTGCAAATTAAATAACATTTATTTTCTCGCATGACCCACAAATCCATGAATAAATTCACATTGATTATTTCTGGCCTAATGCCTAATCTGTTTTTATATAAACTAGCTCCTTTTGTTGCTCACATTAAATTCTGCAAAATTGAACTGATGAAATATGTTCCTGTACTTGATTTTGAAATAAAAATATTGGTATAAATTGTATTTACAGCAGACATAAAATATTAACGGCTACTTTACCATTTTCAGTCTTAATTTACAATCAACGTTTTCCATAAACGAATATAAAATGTTAATGCCGACATCCTGATAAAACTTTAATTTTGGTTCTAACTTGTGACCAGGGGATGAAAACTAAAGTTGTGGACTTGCAACGACAATAACAATGAAGCTTTAGCACTCATAGGATTTAAAGAATAAATTCGGCTGCAATTTTCGACATCTGCATTTGCTCACATAAATTCAGATATCGGGGAGTCATTATGTATGCCCTATGGTTCAAGATGCCTTGTGGGAAAATAGCTGCAGATGCTGGTACAAATCGAAGGTATCACAAAATGCTGGAGTAACTCAGCAGGTCAGGCAGCATCTATGGAGAGAAGGAATGGGTGACGATGCCTTGGTCTTACCCTGAGAAATGAGGCATGAAATGTGGAGATATGAGGTGCTCTCCACTTAATGACCACTAATATGGCCAAAAATAAACTGGCCAAAAATATTGCTGCTACTCCATTGTAGTAAAATTGTAATTTGCTTGGTTGTCTTATTTGCTATTAATCAAACTTTCGGGAACTGAAAATCCCTTTATTTTTCTTCCATTCGTGATGTGGATCGTGGACCAGTTGGTATTCCTGCCTATGCAGGGAGTCCATGTTTGTAGAGGAAAGGATCATGTAGCTCCTTGACTCAGTCTCAGGGGGGATCACCTACCCTATGGCTGCAGAAGGTAATTCTTCTGTTTTAAAGTAAATTGTTGAAAAGGGAGGGTGCCTGCCATTTGCAACATTGGATCTTGTCCAGCCTAGGAGAAATACTTTGAGCATCATCAAGATTGAAATGATCTTTCCTTTGTTAATGTAAAGCTGAACACACCATCCCCTGTGCCTGACATTGCTGTGGAACATACTACAAGTGTAACATTGAGAATATGCATGTGTTTAAGATAATAATAATGAAGTGATCAGCACCACTTCTATCATTGAACTGGGGACAAACGCCCACGGATAGTTTTATGCAGCTGCTATACCTTCTCCACTGACAATGTACTTCACTTAAGATAAACACAAAAAGCTGGAGTAACTTAGCGGGACAGGCAGCATCACTGGAGAGAAGGAATGGGTGACATTTCGGGTTGAGACCCTTATTGTACTAATAAACCTGTCCATTTTGAGGAGATATAACATTCAATGTCTGGTACCTTAGTAAGTTTTGATTCATGCATCTGGCATAACCTCTGTGCACCATTCTGCATGATATCTAAATTGCTAATTCTAGAGTTTTTGTTTTTTGGGGGAACAGTTTAAACATTAAATTTTCCGTAATTCTTATTTTAAGTTCCCAGTTTTCAGTCCTTTGGACATATGTTAAATAGACATTGCACATGTTTATTTTATTCAAATGCATAAAAGCTAATTAGGTTGCTAAAGCAATATTTTTTTATTTAAACAATAGAACTCAACCAATTAGCCAGCAGGACATTTTCAATTAACTTTATCATTACCATCCACCACTTGGAGCAGCAATGGATTTTAGATCAGTCGCTCATTAACCATGTGACAATATACATTATCAATAGTTAACATATATGGTCGGCAGAAAACCTTGCAGGATGCAAGATTGTAAGTGTGATATTTATTGTTTAACTATATATGCAAATGACAGACAATCAATGAATTAATTCAGTTATTTTTCTACAGCTGTAGATTGCGATTACAAAAAGATCGAAACAGCAAATTGATTGGCAGTAGAATTTGTCGGCAGTTTGACAGGGTCACCAGAACAGGCTTGTTTTATAGGATATTGACTTATGATTTAAACGACAGTTACTGAAAAGGTGCCGAAAATCCTTACTAAGTATTACCAAGTGACCAACATTACGTTTGATTGACTTTGATCTGCTTTGAACAACTGCCTCACCGTAACTGCTCTGCCTCAGAAGGCAGTGGAGGCCAATTCTCTGAATGCATTCAAGAGAGAGCTAGATAGAGCTCTTAATGATAGTGGAGTCAGGGAGTATGGGGAGAAGGCAGGAACGGGGTACTGATTGAGAATGATCAGCCATGATCACATTGAATGGCAGTGCTGGCTCGAAGGGCCGAATGGCCTACTCCTGCACCTATTGTCTATTGTCTATTGTAATTAATTTAGAGCATCCCAAATATATATATATATATAGAGATATATATATATATATATGTGTGTGTGTGTGGGTGTGTGTATGCACATGTGTGTCTGCGTGTATGTGCATATATAATCTACAGTAAATTTACGTATAAATGCATATAGTCTACAGTAAATGTATGTATGCATATCTACAGTAAATATATGTATATATGTATTTGATCTAAAGTAAGTGTATATATATATTTTTTTTTTTCATTAAAATCCCAATCTTTTCCAAAATGGTTAAATATTATGGTTAAATGATCAAAATGTACAAGTGTTTTTTGATTTAATCAGATATTCTCAGATAATAAGTGACATGCCCTGCAAAAATATATTAATTAGTTATTGTGGTTTATTTGCTTTTAATAATTTTTTCTGTCCTAACAAATGAACTCCTACACAAATTTGATTCACTGAAGTGAGTTGTAATTCATCTTTTATTTCCTTTTAATGTGAGAAACTGGAGTGTTTAAGATTAATAACATAATCTTAAAGCAATAATTCCTGTCATTGCAAAACACAATTCAAAAGTTATTAGATTTAAGTAATACTTTGCAATTCTATTCTGTCTAAATCAGAAAAAAAAAATTTATAAGCAGTCACCCGCATCTCCTGTAATTGAATGCATTACAAGCTTTCTAATTCAGAAAGACAGTTTCATGGGTGGCTTAATTTACAAGGACTACCACAAAACCATATATAAATCTAACTTGATTTTGTATTACATTACATTTGCAGAGTATTCATATATTTTAAACTCTTTCTTTTTATTGAACATTGTCTAAATAAGTTATATAATGGCATGTCCTTTCAAAGGCAACAATAAGTTTGAGAGGTGAAACAAATTATTAGAAAGTCAAATAATTTCCCATACCAAGTGTATTGGTACTGGTAGTGGTAATCATCAGTTAATTAAAAACTTTAGCTCCTTCTTCATGAAGGCTTTTAGTGATGCTTTAGTCCATTTAAACTTGCTGGACTAGAGTTAGGATTGATTTGCAACCATTTTTTATGAATAAATCTCATGTAAAATTATGCAAACCCAAAGTAAAAACAAGGAATTGCAGAACAAATCGTTTACAAAACAAGATATAAAAATGCTGGAGTAACTCAGCAGGTCAGACAGCATCTCTGGAGAAGATGGATAGATGGCGTTTTGGGCCAGGGCCTCCCTTCAGACTAGAGAAGATTACATTAACCCAGAGTAGATTACATTAGTGATCATTCCCTGGTGAAATGCTGGCCATTGCAACATTAGGCCAGGCATTTCTGATGAGATGTTTCAACTTGGAGTAGGTTAAGATTATGAAATGCCATTCACCTGAAACATTGGCTTCTATCTTGCAGTAATCATGGTGGTGAAAGTAAAGGTGTTCATGTTTATTACTCTTTGTTCCTAGTGAAAATTAAAACAACTTTGGGGTTTTCACATTAAAAACATTCAAATGGTGTGGCATCAGCACAAACAATAAGGTGAACACTCGATGGGCTTTATTTCTAGAGACAAACAAGAGGGTCTAGAATCATCCCCCATAGCTTCCTTCCTTCCTTCTCCTTCCCCTTCCTCCCCCTTACCTCCCCACCCCCTACCTCCCCCTCCCCACCCCCCATCCCCTGCCTCCCTCATGCCTCCTCTCTCCCATCCACCTTCGCCCCCCCTCCTCTCCCCTCCTCCACCCCCTGCCTCCCTCATGCCTCCTCTCTCCCGTCCACCTCCGCCCCTCCTCCTCTCCCCTCCCCCCACCCCCTGCCTCCCTCATGCCTCCTCTCTACCACCCACCTCCACCCCCCCTCCTCACCCCTCCCCCCACCCCCTGCCTCCCAAAGTTCCAGACATTGGCCTCAGTGATTCCGTGAACCTCTACAGGCAATAGTCACAATGTCTCCAGTGCCGACATAAATATGACAGCATCGGCTGAGGCCAATTACAAACAGCAGTAACTTGGCCTTCGAGTCTCATTAGAAGCCAAGAAGAATGAGGAGGGGAAGGAAGGAGAAAAACCCTAAGCAGATCAGGTAATAGATCTTAGCTAACTTTTTTTTTGAATTTCGAAATACTTTCTCAATTTTCCAAAGATTTATTAATTTAGAAACATTAGAAAAAAGATGGCACATTAATTTAAATGTCTTTACACCTTTGAAGTTTCTCCAACGTCTTGTTAATTTTAAGATTAATTATTCAAAGTTTTTAATTAAAGTTAAGTTTCTGAGGACAATAAAGCCCCACGATTCTACAAATGGCTCAAGTTGAGTCTGGTGGCAAGACTTAACGTTTGTCAAGAGAACATTTTTTTTCTGCTTTAATGGGTGAAGCTGACGTCGACCACGAATCACGAGGCTACTTTTAAGCTTGCACAAAACAATGAATCCAAAAGGGGACATTGAAGAAAAGCTATGCAGTTTTCTTCAATTTCTCACCAAGGATATCACTGACGATATGTGGACCACTTACAATGTCAGTACTATATAATCACCATTCGCCACCAACTCTGTTTCTTTCACAGGGATTTTGTGAAATTCTCTGCCATGGAGGGCAGTGGAGGCCAAATCACTGGAAGAATTTAAGAGAGAGTTAGATAGAGCTCTGGGGGCTAGAGGAATCAAGGGATATGGGGAGAAATTGGGCACAGGTTACTGATTGTGGTTGATCAGCCGTGATCACAATGAATGGCGGTGCTGGCTCGAAGGGCCGAATGGCCGCCTCCTGCACCTATTTTCTATGTTTCTATGTTTCTGCAAGGCTTCTGAGAATTTCTCACATAATATTCCTTTATTGTGAATTATTTGTCTGCAAAATAAATCACATTGTTTACACATAGAAACAGGTTCCAGCTTAGTTTTGGATATAATTGCTTCAAAGTTCATTTCTGGTCAGCAATACGAAATGCACTACGTTAAAGAGCAAAAATACATCATAGAAACAGGCTTTGCTTTCAAAATTCATTTCATTGACGTTAATAGAATGGAATCTGAAACAGAGAGCAACTTGCTAAAGCAACCATATAATGTTGTTACTGCTACAACCCAGAGATGGATTTCTGGCTTACCTTTGTTAAAACTTCCATTGGCTTGTCGACTTTGTATTATTTTGCAGGATTTGCATTGCTTCAGTGCACAACAATTGTTTCCTATGGTTGTATTTGAGATCATCTAGTTACTTCTGTAATCACAGTGAAGATACAGAGCTCATGGCAAAAAACACAACAAGAACATAGGAAATGACTGGAAAGAGTTGCGATAAATACGTAAGTGGTAGACATAAAATTCAATGGTGAAAGGAGTTTTACCATCTCGTATTTGTACGTAGTTCTCTGCAGAGTAAGAGTTTAAGACTCGGACATCCTGCAATAACACAGGGATAATGCTGTGTCCTTCAGACAACCTGGTATTCTGTTTTGGGAAATAACTAAACGTAAAAGTCTGCACGTTAATATTTTCATTTCTGCTAGGTAGTCAGGTATCATTTAGTAAGATGGGTGAGGATAACATCTGCCTGGTGTCTGCTGCCCATTGTCCAGGTGAAACCTCCTCACAAAAACCCTGAAACCTTGTGGTTCAGTTAACAACAACAATTTCCTGAGCTGATGATTTTCAATCAAGTTCACCCTGTGAATTGTCAAAAGCCCCTGACTCTCAGTCTGAAGAAGGGTCCCGACCTGAAAGTCACCTATTCCTTTTCTCCAGAGATGCTGTCTGACCCGCTGAGTTACTCCAGATTTTTGTGTCTATCTTCACCCTGTGATTGATAGTGGTAACAATGACTCTGCTAACGTATTCAATTTGGTACAGGTTACATTTCCAATGAAATAAAAAATTGACCTTGCAATCCTGCGTCAAGTTTCTGCACAAGTAAGCTATCCTTTCTCAGGCATAATCTTTTTTTAAATTTTATACAAAAGGAACTCCAAAAGCCCATAATGAAACCGAATGACAAAGGTCTAACCTGTCCAACCTTCCATCATTCTATCGATGATGATTCTATCAGGATCATTATTCTATCAGGTCATTTACAGGACAGACCCTTTGGAAGCTTTACATTTTCCTGGACATGATTAGTGAGGGGCAGGGCATGAGATCAGATGGTGGGAAGGGAAGAATGGATGGTCAGGTGTTTGAGGGAAAGTGGATGGACCATGGAATGGTAATAGTGGTGGGAGGGTTCAGCATGTGATTAGTGGCTAGGAGAATGTTGCGATTAAATGTGCCACATCAGGAGGGCATACCCGGACAGAACTAGGGAAATAGTTGAGGGGACCTCTCTGAAAGACTACTGATGCTTTGAAGTCTCCAACTTGGTAGGTGGTCACTTTAATGAACAGCCTTCTTTGGTGTAAGCGACCTGCATTCCTTTGAGGCCTCAAATTGCACAAGGAATGACAAAACATGCATTGCATGTCACTTGATGACGCTGTATATGGTCGGTGACCTCCTCTGCATTGTAATGTGCATATGCATCAACAGGGGCCAAATGTCCACGTGTGTATGAAGGAACTGCAGATGCTAGTTTAAAGCAAAGATAGACACAAGATGCTGGAATAACTCAGTGGAACAGGCAGCATCTCTGGAGAGAAGGAGTGGGTGACTTTTCGGGTCGAGACCTTTCTCAACCCGAAACGTCACCCATTCCTTCTCTCCAGAGATGCTGCCTGTCCTGCTGAGTTACTCCACCAATTTGTGTCTATCTTTGACCAAATGTCTGCTGTATTCTCTACCATATCCTCACTCCTCTAAGGCAGGCATATGATGGCAATGCTGCTCCTGGAATGTGATGAGAACTATCAGCTACACATTGTGGCAATAGGACCTGAGGCCCAATTTAAGAAGAGTCTCCTACTTTGGGTTTGCACTAAGTCACAGCCAATGTGTTTGGTGTCCAGGACATGGCTATGAAATGGAAGGGAAAGATAAGTGGGCAAGTGGCTGCAATGGAGACCTGGAACCACAAGGCAGGGATAGCATCAGGTGGGCAGAATAGCAGGGCAGGGAGTAGTGTTGCTAAAATATCATTAGTGGACAGGACCATGTACGCAAATTGTGCTTTTGTGTCCAGTATGCGTGGCAGCTGCATTTGTTGTCAGAGATGGTGCAAAATCTATGGTGAAATATTAGCAACAGTTAGGAAGGGCGCAAAGATCCATCAAAAACAGACAGAGATGTAAAAGAGGACATAACAGGAGAAGGGATGGTAGCACAAAGACATAGCTGACAAGAGAACATGGCAGGGAAAGATTTTAGTCTGCAGAGAGGGATCCAGTGTAAAAATATCGACCACCCCCCAGAGAGGCTCAGGTACCTCTGGGTAAAATTTGTCAAGGCATTTTCTTGAAATGCCAGAAGTGTGTGGTCAGTGAGCTTTATAGTGTATTATTATTTCATGCTCATCGGGGAAACAAAACGAGCTCCTGAAATAATGAGTCACTGAACTGCTACTGAGTGTGGGAGGCAGTGGAGCTGGAGAGGTCAGTGCTGCTATGGAGCTTTGTGGACTCTGCTCTCTGTGCCCCCGTTCCAAGGCAAAGGATTCTACCTTTCTTCATAAGGTCATGAAAGGGGAGCATTTGGGTCGCATTCGCGGTTGGCCTTGATCCGAGTAGTTGGCAGGCCGTTCCAAGTCATTCACTTCACACACAGGCTAGCCTGAGAAAGAGAGGCAACTTTCCTTCCCTGGAGAATCCAACGCGTTGGATTTTGTTACAACAATCCTGTACTTTTCCCGGTTTAAACTGCAGTTTTATAGCAGATTTATTCAATTAATTTCACATTTCATGGCTATCATGTTGATATTTGAACACGTCTCCAGTTCATTAGTTTAGTCATAAGGTCATGCGATAGGAGTAGAATTAGGCCATTCGGCCCATCATGGCTGATCTATCTCTCCCTCCTAACCTCATTCTCTTGCCTTATCCCCATTGTCTCTGACAACTGTTCTAATCATCTAGATTGTCTACTCACACAGCCACTATACTAACACAGAGAATAACCATAACAAAGCAGGTCAGAGAATGACTGTGGAGATAGGCAGTAAAGGTTGTGATCAAGTCCTATATTCCAATCTATGCCAAGGATTCCATGCAGTGCTATGCTGTTGAACTGATTGGGAGCACCACACACATCTACATTCATGGGAAGACTTCAAAACCACTCAGTGCATCCAACATGCATGCATAAGTAATCTTTATGCATTGAATGGCCATTTGGAGAGAATTGGTTTAGAAGTCCAACCTCCAAGGATTTATAGAATCAAACAAATGTCAACTGGTCTGGCCTCTCATTAACCAGACAAAACATTGATCCAGAATCCAGCCTTCTACTTGGGCAGCACAGTGACTCCGCTGGTGCTACTGCTGCTGTCTCACATCTCCAGAGAATAGATGCACTGCAGATCTCTGAAGATCTGGTCTGCATGCAATTTACATCCTCCACCTGTGACCTCGTGGGTCGACTCCAGGCGGTCGTCTTTTTGCCCCATATTCCAAACATACATGCAATGGTGGATGAATTGACAATTGTAAATTGTGTCCGGTGCATTTGGTGTATGGCAAATTCTGGGAGATTCAGTCAGAACGTGGGGATAATAAATTAGGAGTAGTGTAAGTGGTGTCTCTGAGTCTTCACAGGCTTGTTAAGTTGAAGGGGGTGTTAAACAAGCTCACAGGTTCTACTAGTAGCAATAGGCCATTCGGCCCATTGAGTCCACTCCACATTCAATCATGGCTGATCTCTGCCTCCTAATCCCATTTTCCTGCCTTCTCCCCATAACCCTTGACACCCGTTCTCATCAAGAATTTTTCTATCTCTGCCTTAAAAATATCCACTGATTGCCTCCACAGCCCTATGTGGCATTGAGTTCCACAGATTAACTACTCTCTGACTACATAATTTCCTCCTCACCTCCTTTCTAAAAGAGCACCTTTTAATTCTGAGGCTATTACCTCTAGTCCCACCGGTGAGGCTCGGCCGCGGGACTTTTCATCGCTGGTGTGACTCGGCCGTGGGACTTAACATCGCCCGGTGCGGCTCGACCACGGGACTTAGCTGCGCAAGGCTTGGTCGCGGGGCCTTCCATCGCCCGGTTCGGCCGCGAGACGTTTCAGCGCCCGGTGCGATTCGGCCGCGGGGACTTCCATCCCCTTGCGGGGACTGTGCGGGTCGGTCGGGGACGAGCTGTCTGTCCGTGGGCGTGGGGAAGAGAGTGGAAGTTTTGTTGCCTCCATCACAGTGAGGAGGTGTTTGGAGTCACTGTGATGGACGTTTGTGTTGGGGTTATGTGTCTTGTGTTCTTTTTTTGTATGACTGCTATGTAGTTTCGTTCGGTACCTTGGTACTGAATGACAAATAAAGCTCTGTTATACTGTTATACTGTTATAGAAACATCCTTTCCACATCCACTCTATCCATGCATTTCATTATTCTGTAAGTTTCAATGAGGTCCCCCCTCCACCTTCTAAACTCCAGCGCGGAGAGACCCAGTGCTGCCAAGCGCTCATTGTATGCAAATACACTCATTCCTAGAATCTTTCCTGTAAACCTCCTTTGGACCCTCTCTAGAGCCAGCAAATCCTTCCTCAGATATGGGGCCTAAATTTGGTCATAGTACTCCAAATGCAGTCTGACCAGCGCCTTATTGAACCTCAGCATTACATCTCTGTTTTAGTATTCCAGTCCTCTTGATATAAATGCTAGCATTGAATTTGCCTTCCTTACTACCGACTTGCCTTCATTTCTGACCTCTGTGACTCTATGGCTCTATAATAACCTTCTTTCTCTTGATTGCAACTGGCACTACATTACACACTAGACCTCCACTGCACCAGGTGCTTGCTACGCTGGGAACAGAATACAAGGTAAACTAGACCCTATCTTGACATGGCATCATTAATTTAAGGATCCACGGTATTTCCAAACTCCCAATTAATCCCCCAAATGCTCCCAGTGCAGACCTAAAATGGGCAACACTGCAATTACTGACCGACAGAACAGAAAGGAAATTGGTTTAAGAGCAGCAAATAGGGGTAAAAATGTCTGTGAAAATTTTTTTTAAAAACATCATAAATGCACGACTCTGTGCCAACAATTCAATTCAAGAGTATATTATCATCCGGTGTCCCTCTTTTAAAGGGCAGACCCAGAGATATGCGGATTTTGGAATGAGGGAATGACAATAAGAGAGGTTCTGTCTAGTATTATATTCCACTTCCCACTCTGGGTTTCCAGTCACCACAAAGCTAATGGAATCTAAAAGGTGAACAGGAAGGATATAAGTAACCTTCAGTCAACCTTCACTTATCTTTCCTGATATTTGGCCTCTTGCGATGCGCCAAAGGGTAGAAGGAAGTGACAGTCACTTTTGCACTCACTCCACTCATAAAGTGTCTTCCTCGTGCTTTCATTCAAAAACATGCTACTCAACCTCCTTAAAGTCTTCAGCTTATTTCAAGTTTCCATCCCTGGATCCTGCATCGCATTGATGCACAGGCCACTTGTGAATCCTAAATGACCATTTCTGCCCTCTGCCTCCCTCCGCATCAGGTGGGATGTAAGGTTTAGAGGAAGCTTTGGGGCGAGAGTCTCACATCTTTCCTTTATTTGTCTTTGTTCAGTTTTGCAATCTGTGCACAGACAGTCAGCGTATCCCCTCCACAACCCCAATGTAATTTTCACCGAGATCACTATAACAACCTCATGACAAATAGTAATTCAGCTCCAGCATGGTCCCAGCGGTAATTTGGGAATCTCCTTGCATTACTCTCTTTACTTCAAATAAATATTGTGTGAAATTTTAGACAGCACTAACAATATTATTTTGAAATGTATCGCAGCAAAATGGCATCTGTGTACAGGCAGCATATTAACCCTTAGCTTGCAAGTGTAGATTTCTCCTGTGTATTGAAATGGATTTTTATATTTTCAATAAGCTGAAGGTTAAATTAGCTAAAATCCCAGGAGCAAGCTCAGGCATGCGGTTGTCAAAGGCTATAGCAGTACTTAATGCATGAAAATTCAGTTGCTAAGCTCTCCTAGCAGTCAGGCTAGGGTCAGTTTAGCTTGAGCAAAGCACGCACTGAATGTTCCTGTGCAACCAGATTTCCAGCGCCAAGATGGAGATCAAACATAAATATCATCAACAACAATATTTAAGGTCTAGAAATATTGAATGCATAAGTAAAGGGACAATTATGAGGCTACACTGATTGTTTATATATTCCTTTAGGCATTGAAGGTTAAAAAGTTTCATGGAGAGAGACTGTGTCATCCATATACTAAAACTCTTGTTTGTTTGTTTGTTTGTTCCTGAACTACAGCCAAAAAGGTGCATGATAGCGCGACACCTTACTCACCGTCGTCCCTTTGGTGCTAATGGAAGAAGTTTCATTGAAATCGGTGTTATATTTTTTAATTTATTCACATTTAAAGTTTAAATCTATCTCCCAGGGAGGGAGGGGGGAGGGAGGGAGGATAAGGGTAGTGAAGGAGAGTGGAGAGGGGAAGGGGGGAGAGGGGAGAGTGGGGGGGTTGGGGGAGAGGGGGAGAGTGGGGGAGTGGGGAAGGAGAGGTGCTATACCAATGTAGGAGTGGTTTGGGCCCAGTGGGCCCACTTGGTCTTGTTTATTCTAAATCTCGGGACAAGGAAAGAGCATTCACGTCGCAGCCCTGTTTCCACCAATCTTTGCACCACCATGCAAGAAGCCATTGTTTGCAGATGCCCAGAAGTGTTTTCAGCTCTGACTGAACAATTTCTAATCTTGCGATGTGGACTCAATAAGAAGATTCTGAATCTGCATTAACCCCATTTTTTATTTTCTTCACAATCTCATCATTCTCATTTACAGTGACCAATTGTGACCTACCATCCCCCAAAAAGACACAAAGTGCTGGAGTAACTCCACGAGTCAGGCAGCACCTCTGGAGAACATGGAGAGGTTACTTTTTAGGTTGGGACCCTTCTTCACACTGATTTGGTGCGGGAGCACACTGAGGGGAGGGGGGGGGGGGGGCGTGTGAAGAAAGCTGGAAGAGTGTAGAGGCAGGACAAAGCCTGGCAGGTAATAAATTGATAGGCAGATGGCTGGACAAAGGCCAGAGATGAAAAGACAGAAGGTGTGAGACAAAAGGATTGAAGAGTTGCAAATTTTGAAGCTGGGGAATGGTATGTAGGTAGAGTGAGAGGGAAGAAATTGTTCCAAGTGCAGGTGGGGCACATCCAAGATCAGGATTGAACCCGGGGTCACTGGCATTGTGAGGCTTCTTAAGGGCCTGTTCCACTTAGGCGATTTTAAGGCGACTACCGGCGAACAGGCTGTCGCCGACAGTTCGCCCGGTGTCACGGGCATGATCGTGAGGAGTCTTCAAGGAATCATAGTGGATCTTGGCGCGTCATTGAGAAATCAACTAGTATGAAATTTCTCGGCGACAGCTGGCTTGTCGTCAGGTATCGTTGCTTATTGCGGGCGCTGTCGCATGCTGTCCTCAGGTTTGCTAGGTTCTCTTAGATGCATTTAGAAGCACGTAATATTAAATTAAGTAAATTCGTTTGAAGATACCATAAAATACTTGTGTTTAACCAATTTATTTACTGTCAGAACATTTATCCTTTTTTTTTTTTTTTAATTTTTTTAAATTAAAAGTACGGTAAATTACAATAATACAACAGGTATATCTTAATACATTTTTTATACCGCTTCCTTTTTTTGAGCTTTAAGAAAAAGATAGAAGTAAAGAAGTAAAGAAAGAAAGTGCGCAAGAGTCGTGAAGTGCAAGAGAGTGTTGGGAAAAGAAAGCCCCTTGGAAAAGAAGTTAGAGAAGGAAGTAAAGTAAGAAAGTAGACCCTAGAAAAGAAAGAAAAAAAAAAAAAAAAGTAGAAACAATCGCTCTATTATAACATTAAACTCCGCAGGAAGGGGACTACCAACCAAGTCTGTTTTGTTGTTTTACCTCCCGTTACCAGGTCCTGATACCATTTATTTATTTATTTCTTTGTAAAATTACTATTGCACCTCATGCTTGTAATAGGTCCATGCTTGTACCTCATGCTTGTAATAGGTCCATGCTTGTATCGTTGCTTATTGCGGGCGCTGTCGCATGCTGTCCTCAGGTTTGCTAGGTTCTCTTAGATGCATTTAGAAGCACGTAATATTAAATTAAGTAAATTCGTTTGAAGATACCATAAAATACTTGTGTTTAACCAATTTATTTACTGTCAGA
Organism: Rhinoraja longicauda; assembly: GCF_053455715.1. NCBI lineage: Eukaryota > Metazoa > Chordata > Chondrichthyes > Rajiformes > Arhynchobatidae > Rhinoraja > Rhinoraja longicauda. The sequence continues at coordinate 19,735,564 of NC_135975.1, read as the reverse complement.
ACATTTGACAGGTAGATTGGAGGCGACAGTTTGACGGTCAGGTAAGTGTGGGAATTTTCGCGATGTTTATGGCCATCAGCGATTACATGTAAAGTAGGCTCCCAACCCAGATATGCAACCCAGAAACCAGATATGCATCTCCCATACATTTTCAAAGAATGCCCACACTCCGCACAAAAATCCATTTAACCACTTTTAAAATTAAATTTCTTAATACTGCTATTAGTAAACTGGACGTCAATCCAGTTTATGCCTTGTTACCATGAAGTTTGATTTTCACGTAACCCAGGCAAGATGTTATATTTCAAAACTCTCAAGTACTTACCAACTTGTCAATGATTTCAGCGAAAATCAGGACGCTGGAGAAGCATTGACAGCGTGGGAATTTTGCGATGTTTCCGAAGAAGGTGTAATCTCGACCTGACTCGGCATTGTCGTGGTCATTGTCGTAGGGTAAAAGAAAATTTTGCCGATCTGCTACGACTTTGACAGTCGCCAGCAGTCGCCTAAAAAACCGCCTAAGTGGGACAGGCTCTTTAGGTACTGGCAGAACGGTTGGCTGACAGAATCAGAGACACTGGTTCAATCCTGACCTCCGGTGCTGACTGTGTAAGGATTGTACATTTGCATTGTGTCCTTGTGGGATTCCATTGGGTTGCCGAGTATTCTCCCACATCTCAAATATGTGCAGGTTTGTAGGTTAATTGGACCCAGTAAATTGCTGGGGTTCTGTTGCGAGTGGAAGAGAAAGTGGGATAACAAAGAGTTAGTGTGAATGGGTGATCGACGGTCGGCATGGACTCGGTGGGCTGATGTGCCTGTTTCCATGCTGTATCTTTCAACCAATCACTTTAAAATGAGGGCCAGCATTTCAGGACATTTTAGTTTAGAGATACAGTGCAGAAACAGGCCCTGTCGGCCCACCAGGTCCGCACCTACCAGCGATCACCGCACGTTAACACTATCCTACACACACTAGGGACAATATTTACACTTACCAAGCCAATTAACCTGTACGTCTTTGGAGTGCGCGAGGAAACCGAAGATCTTGGAGGAAACCCATGCAGGTCACGGGGAGCACGTACAAACTCCACACAGACAGCACCCATAGTTGGGATCGAACGCGAGTCTCCGGGCGCTGCATTCGCTGTAAGGCAGCAACTCTACCGCTGCGCCACTGTGCCGGTTGGAGGCAGTGCTCCTCTACTCAAAGAATAATAGAAATCATGAACCTTCCCCACAAAAATTGCTTTGAAGGTAATATTCCTAAACCAGATTTTGTTAGACAATATTATTAAAAGATGTTGCACCAGGCTCATCGAACAGACGTAGGATGTAAATCTCGAGGATTAAACAGAACAACATGCTCACAGTGCAGAGCGGGTCTACTTCAGTTTCCTTGTCTCTGCTTAAGTTAGAACAACTCTGCTCCCACCAGTTCCATTCCAAAAGATAATTAGATTGCCACAGGGGCATTTTACTCTTGATGGATCATGGAATGTTTATTATTTATGCCGATATAATATTCAGGCATTTTCTGAACTAGCTCATTAAAACTTGTTGAGTAACGTGGTATTTCATGATTTAATCATTTGTTCTATGCATGCCCAATACTGTGTGGGAAGGAAGAATTTATTTTACTTCACAGTGTTGACTAAGGTTTGCTAATTTTAAACTTCTGGTTCTGCAGTCACAGTTTAAACGCAGCTATCTTTGCAGATCTTCTCTTGGGTGCCTTTGACATTTTCAAGATCAGGATTTATCTTGCTCTACACTTTCTTTTGCCAATAGCAATATTTTACTGAGTCATTCTTCAAAGCTTGGGCCCTGAATCTGCAACCTGAGCCAAAGCATCAGTAAGGTATCACAAAATGCTGGAGTAACTCAGCAGGTCAGGCAGCATCTAGGAGAGAAGGAATGGGTGACGTTTCAGGTCAAGACCCTTCTTCAAAGCATCAGTAAGGTTGATTTCAGACCAAGGTTTAGGAAAGTAAAGCAAACCATTTCTGCCAAGATTCCTCCACATTTGCATGGGTCAGACAAAAAGGAGGTTGAGAGTTTCAAATTAAGCAGGTACACTTTAATGTAGTTGTACTCGAACCTCGTGCCATTCTAGAGTTGGCATTAGTTTGGCTGAAACTCAGAAAATAAGCCAAAGCTGTCTGTCAAAGTTGGTCTTCAATGGATGGACATTTTAAGGTTAAAAGGGGAAACTTTAATGGAGGTATACGGGGAAAGTTTTTTACATGGAGAGTAATGGCGATGCGTTGCCAGTGGTGGTGTTGGAGGCAGATACGATAATGGGGCTTAAGAGGCTTTTAGAAAGGCACTGAAGTGCAGGGAATAGAGGGACATAGATCATGTACAGGCAGAAGAGATCAATTTAATGCAGCATCAAGTTCGGCACAAACATTGTGGGCTGAAAGGCCCATTCCTGTGCTGTATGGTACTATGTTCATCAATGGAGTATAACATGGAGGCTGATTATGATGCAGTAACTTTTCTACATAGATTCTCACACACTACTGAACCAAACCTAAATTTCCGGGCAAAAATTTACTTTAGTTGGGTCCTATCCCAAGACTTTTCTCCCCTTTAGGGCAACATAGGCTCACTACAATGTTCTTGACAATGATTCAGGTTTATGCTGTTGGTACACTCTTCCACCAAAACATGGGAAATGATCCCACTCTGGTTATTTGAGATAGATTGTTCTGCCTTACAGCTCTTGTTAGACAATTGGAGTTTTGAGCTTTTAGATTATTAAATACAACGGGCTTCATTATAGGATGGCCTAAATTGTACACAATTCCAGATATTGGCAATTAACTGAGTTGTAAACCAGATGGAATTCCCTTGAATTTTATCTTCATATTTGAATAACTGTGCTGATGCACATAGTCATTAGTCACTGAATTAATGTTAACAATCTAATCCAAATGGTACTGGAGGTAGGGTAGGGGATCGGGGATCGGGGGCACATGGTATTGGGGGTAGGGTATTGACATGGATAAAGAACTGGTTGGTAGACAGGAAGCAAAGAGTAGGAATTAATGGTTTCTTTTCAGAATGGCAGGCATTGACTAGTGGGGTGCTGCAAGGCTCGGTGCTGGAGCCCCAGTTATTTACAACATATATTAATGATTTAGACAAGGGAATTAAATGTAACATCTCTAAGTTTGCAGATGACACAAAGCTGGGTGGCAGTGTGAGTGTGATGAGGATCTATGAGGCTGCAGGGTGACTTGGATAGGTTGGGTGAGTGGGCAGATGTATGGCAGATGCAGTATAATGTGGATAAATATGAGGTTATCCACTTTGGTGGCAAGAACAAGAAGGTAATTATCTAATTAGTGTCAGATTAGGAAAAGGGGAGGTACAAGGAGACGTTGGTGTGCTTGTACATCAGTCACTGATAAGTAAGTATGCAGGTACAGCAGGCAGTGAAGAAAGCTAATGGCATGTTGGCCTTCATTGCGAGAAGATTTGAGTTTAGGTGCAAGGAGGTATTACTGCAGTTGTACCGGGCCCTTGTGAGATTGCACCTGGAGTATCGTGTGCAATTTTGGTCTAATTTGATTAAGGACATTATTGCTATTGAGGTAGTGCATTGTAGGTTCACCAGGTTATAATATATTCCTTTATTCGTCCCACACCGGGGAAATTTACAGTGTTACAATAGACAATAGACAATAGACAATAGACAATAGACAATAGGTGCAGGAGTAGGCCATTCAGCCCTTCGAGCCAGCACCGCCATTCAATGCGATCATGGCTGATCACTATCAATCAGTACCCCGTTCCTGCCTTCTCCCCATACCCCCTCACTCCGCTATCCTTAAGAGCTCTATCCAGCTCTCTCTTGAAAGCATCCAACGAACTGGCCTCCACTGCCTTCTGAGGCAGAGAATTCCACACCTTCACCACCCTCTGACTGAAAAAGTTCTTCCTCATCTCCGTTCTAAATGGCCTACCCCTTATTCTCAAACTGTGGCCCCTTGTTCTGGACTCCCCCAACATTGGGAACATGTTATCTGCCTCTAATGTGTCCAATCCCCTAATTATCTTATATGTTTCAATAAGATCCCCCCTCATCCTTCTAAATTCCAGTGTATACAAGCCCAATCGCTCCAGCCTTTCAACATACGACAGTCCCGCCATTCCGGGAATTAATCTAGTGAACCTACGCTGCACGCCCTCCATAGCAAGAATATCCTTCCTCAAATTTGGAGACCAAAACTGCACACAGTACTCCAGGTGCGGTCTCACCAGGGCCCGGTACAACTGTAGAAGGACCTCTTTGCTCCTATACTCAACTCCTCTTGTTACGAAGGCCAACATTCCATTGGCTTTCTTCACTGCCTGCTGAACCTGCATGCTTCCTTTCATTGACTGATGCACTAGGACACCCAGATCTCGTTGAACCCCCCCTCCTCCTAACTTGACACCATTCAGATAATAATCTGCCTTTCTATTCTTACTTCCAAAGTGAATAACCTCACACTTATCTACATTAAACTGCATCTGCCATGTATCCGCCCACTCACACAACCTGTCCAGGTCACCCTGCAGCCTTATTGCATCTTCCTCACAATTCACACTACCCCCCAACTTAGTATCATCTGCAAATTTGCTAATGGTACTTTTAATCCCTTCGTCTAAGTCATTAATGTATATCGTAAATAGCTGGGGTCCCAGCACCGAACCTTGCGGTACCCCACTGGTCACTGCCTGCCATTCCGAAAGGGACCCATTTATCCCCACTCTTTGCTTTCTGTCTGTTAACCAATTTTCTATCCATGTCAGTACCCTACCCCCAATACCATGTGCCCTAATTTTGCCCACTAATCTCCTATGTGGGACCTTGTCGAAGGCTTTCTGAAAGTCGAGGTACACCACATCCACTGACTCTCCCTTGTCAATTTTCCTAGTTACATCCTCAAAAAATTCCAGTAGATTTGTCAAGCATGATTTCCCCTTCGTAAATCCATGCTGACTCGGAACGATCCCGTTACTGCTATCCAAATGCTCAGCAATTTCGTCTTTTATAATTGACTCCAGCATTTTCCCCACCACTGATGTCAGACTAAGCAGCAAAGTGGATAGCAAGAGAACAAGAGATCATTCATTATAAATAAAAGATACATAAATTGTCATCAGTTTCCGTGTGTTCTTAGCTGTTATTGATGACCCATCTGCTGGGAGCAGTGCTGGTTGTGCAGTCTCACAGCAGCAGGAAGGAAGGACCTATATCGCTCCTTCACGCACTTAGGGTGGAGTCTGTCACTGAAGGAGCTACTCAGTGCAGTGACAGTGTCCTGCATGGGGTGGGAGTCGTTGTCCAGCAGCGATGTTATCTTTGCCATCATCCTCCTCTCTCCCACCACCTGCACTGAGTCGAGGGGGCAACCCAGGACAGAGCTGGCCTTCCTGACCAGCTTGTTGAGTCTCTTCCCTTCCGCCGCTGAGATGCTGCTGCTCCAGCAGACCACTCCATAGAAAATGGCTGATGCAACCACCGTGTTGTAGAAGGTCCGTAGGAGTGCCCCCTGCACTCCAAAGGACCTGAGTCTCCTTAGCAGATAGAGTCTGCTCTGGCCCTTTCTATATAGCGCATCGGTGTTTTCAGTCCAGTCCAATTTATTATTGAGGTAGACACCCAGGTACTTATAAGAATCCACCCACTCGATGACCATTCCCTGGATGTTCACCGGTGTCGGGGGGACCTGGCTGCGCCTGCGGAAATCTACCACCATCTCCCTGGTTTTCCCCACGTTGATCCGGAGGCGGTTCCGCTGGCACCAGTCCACAAACTCCTTGATCAGTTCTCTGTACGCCCTGCCATCGTCGCCTGTGATAAAGCCGACGATGGCAGAGTCGTCAGAGAACTTCTGTAGATAGGAGTTTGCAGAGCTGTGCCTGAAGTCTGCAGTGTACAGGGTGAACAAGAAGGGAGCTTGCACTGTTCCCTGTGGAACCCCTGTGCTGCAGACCACCATGTCCGAGACGAGGTCCTTTGGATTGGAGAAAGGCTAATTTTGAGGAGATGAGAAAGGATTTAAAAGGAGTGAAATGGAAATTTTTGTTTTATGAAAAGGATATAATAGAGAAATGGAGGATATTTAAAGGTGAAATTTTGAGAGTACAGAGTCTTTACGTCCCTGTTCGGTGGAAAGGAAAGAATAATAATTTGAAAGAGCCGTGGTTTTCCAGGGAAATTTGACACTTGGTTCGGAAAAAGAGGGAGATATACAATAAATATAAGCGGCAGGGAGTAAATGAGGTTCTTGAGGAATATAAAGAATGTAAAAGGAATCTTAAGAAGGAAATTAGAAAAGCGAAAAAAAGATATGAGGCTGCTTTGGCAAGTAATGTAAAAGTAAACCCCAAGGGGTTCTACAGATATGTCAATAGCAAAAGGATAGTGAGGGATAAAATTGGTCCATTAGAGAGTCAGAGTGGACAGCTATGTGCTGAGCCGGAAGAAATGGGGGAGATATTAAACAATTTCTTTTCTTCGGTATTTACCGAGGAGAAGGATATTGAATTATGTGAGGTAAGCGAAACAAGTAGAGTAGTGATGGAAATTAGGAGGATTAAAGAAGAGGAGGTACGGACACTTTTGAAAAATATAAAAGTGGATAAGTCTCCAGGTCCTGATAGGATATTCCCTAGGACATTGAGGGAAGTTAGTGCAGAAATAGCAGGGGCTATAACGGAAATATTTCAAATGTCATTAGAAACGGGGATGGTGCCGGAAGATTGGCGCATTGCGCATGTTGTGCCTTTGTTTAAAAAAGGTTCTAAAAGTAAACCTAGCAATTATAGACCTATTAGTTTGACGTCTGTGGTGGGAAAATTAATGGAAAAGATACTTAGGGACAATATATATAATTATTTGGATAATCAAGGCCTGATTAGAAACAGTCAACATGGATTTGTGCCTGGAAGGTCATGTTTGACTAATCTTCTTGAATTTTTTGAAGAGGTTACCAGGGAAATTGATAAGGGCAAGGCTGTGGATGTTGTCTATATGGACTTCAGTAAGGCATTTGACAAGGTTCCACATGGAAGGTTGATTAAGAAGGTTAAATCGTTGGGTATTAATAGTGAGGTTGCAAGATGGATTCAACAATGGCTGAATGGGAGATACCAGAGGGTAACGGTTGACAATTGTATGTCAGGTTGGAGGCCAGTGTCTAGTGGAGTACCCCAAGGATCTGTGTTGGGTCCACTGTTGTTTGTCATTTACATTAATGATCTGGATGATGGTGTGGCAAATTGGATTAGTAAATATGCAGATGATACTAAGATAGGTGGAGTAGTTGATAGTGAGGTAGATTTTCAAAGTCTACAGAGAGACTTGGGCCTTTTGGAAGGGTGGGCTGAAAGATGGCAGATGGAGTTTAATGCTGATAAGTGTGAGGTGCTGCATTTTGGTAGGACAAATCAAAATAGGACGTACAGGGTAAATGGTAGGGAATTGAGGAATGCAGTGGAACGGAGGGATCTGGGAATAACTGTGCATTGTTCCCTGAAGGTGGAATCTCATGTGGATAGGGTGGTGAAGAAGGCGTTTGGTATGCTTGCCTTTATAAATCAGAGCATCGAGTATAGAAGTTGGGATGTAATGTTAAAATTGTACAGGGCATTGGTGAGGCCGAATCTGGAGTATGGTGTGCAGTTCTGGTCGCCAAATTATAGGAAGGATGTCGACAAAATGGAGAGGGTACAGAGGAGATTTACTAGAATGTTGCCTGGGTTTCAGCACTTAGGCTACAGAGAGAGGTTGAACAGGTTGTGTCTTTATTCTTTGGAGCATAGAAGGTTGAGGGGGGACTTGATAGAGGTTTTTAAAATTTTGAGAGGGACGGACAGAGTTGACGTGGGTAGGCTTTTCTCTTTGAGAGTGGGGAAGATTCCAACAAGGGGACATAGCTTCAGAATTGAGGGACAAAGGTTTAGGGGTAACATGAGGGGGAACTTCTTTACTCAGAGGGTGGTGGCTGTATGGAATGGGCTTCCGGTGGAAGTGGTGGAGGCTGGCTCGATTTTATTAAGAGGGGATTAGAGGGTTATGGTCTGAGTGCAGGTAGATGAGACTAGGTCAGGGAGAATGGTCGGCGTGGACTAGTAGGGCCGGACAGGCCTGTTTCCATGCTGTAGTTGTTATATGTTATATGTTATATATGTTATACTGTGGTTGGTTGGTGAGGTAGTTCAGAATCCAGGATGTGAGGTGGTGATCCACTCCTTTATGCCCCAGCTTGCTGGATGGTGTGGAATGCACTGGAGAAATAAAAAAACATGATTCTCACAGTGCTATCCGGCTTCTCCAGGTGTGAGAGAGCTCTGTCCGTAGGTAGATGATGCTGTCCTCCACCCCGATGTGAGACTGGTAGGCGAGTTGCAGCAGATTCATTAATGGTCTCACCAGGGGGTGGAGATGGGCGAGGACCAGACGCTCCAGTGTCTTCATCAGGTGTGATGTCAGTGCCACCGGCCTGTAGCTGTTGAGTTCCTTCAGGTGCGGCATCCTTGGTACCGGTAACACGCAAGATGTTTTCCACAGCTGTGGAAAACCTGGTTAATTCCCGGGATGGTGGGATTGACATATGATGAAAGAATGGGTCAACTGGGCTCGTATTAACTGGAATTTAGGATGAGAGGAGATCTTATAGAAACATATAAAATTCGTAAAGGATTGGACAGGCTAGATGCAGGAAAAATGCTCCCGATATTGGGGAATCCAGAACCAGGGGTCACAGTTTAAGAATAAAGGATAGGCCATTTAGGACTAAGATGAGGAAAAAACTTCTTCAGCCAGAGAGTTGTGAATCTGTAGAATTTTCTGCCACAGAAGGTAATGGTGGCCAATTCACTGGATGTTTTCAAGAGAGAGTTAGATTTAGCTCTTAGGGCTAAAGGAATCAAGCGATATAGGGAAAAAGCAGGAATGGGCTACTGATTTTAGATGATCAGCCATGATTATATTGAATGGCGGTGCTGGCTCAAAGTGTCGAATGGCCCAATCCTGCACCTATTTTTCTATGTTTCTATGTTTCTAAATCAGTCTCCAATTTTGCCAATGAACATACACTTATTATGCACTCATTTCCACCAGCGATGTTGATCTGTATTAAAATTTTCCATCCATCCTCAGACCATTAATTTGATTTGTTCATATTAGCAGCAGCATCATTAATCACCCAACTTAATTCAACTGGCAGCATAACCATCTGCAGATTCTATATTAGTGGCTTGATTCCCTTCCCCAGTGAGAAAACATACTCAAACTGCTGATAGCCTTATCGCAGTTTCACTTCATGGGCAAAGTTGTAAAATGAACTAAAAATATTAAATAGGGACGTATTTGACTTCTTCCGCAGTTCGGTAGTGCAGAGACAGGAGTGCCCTCTACTGTTCTGCAATAAAGCTGGCAACCATGGAGCCACAGGCTTCGACTCATCTCATTGCAGTACGTGACACGTATGAATGATGGGAGACACAGGACATATCTTAGAAGCAGTCTGTGAATCATTGTTGCCATCTCTTATCAGACAGAGCTTTGTCCACTTATCATCTTTGCTCTCTGTTGCCAAATTAATTTTCAGCCCAGGTTACGAGCGTGCCACCAATTCATCCACTTAAAATAAACTTTTTAAATTTCAATCTTCACTTCGTAAATGTTACCAAATGCCTTCTGAAATACCAACTACATCAGATTCGTTTTAATGGTGAAGATTGATGATGCTGGAACAGATCTGAACAAATGAAGTCAATGGACTGAAAATAGAAAGTGGATTTTAATTCACTGAGCCAATGTTGTCAGGGAAAAGGAGTACGTGAAGAGTAGCTGTCCATTGACTAAATTGGAGAGTGATTTCAGGTTGATTATTAAATAATGGACCGTCACCATTTTGATTTGCTTGCCTCTTCAAAATTGAGAAATTCAGGGAGCATAGCCCGATAAATCATTCATAGTCGGTCGTGCTAAATGGGTCTAAATGCTGGCAACAGTGCACTCCACTTCTGAAGCCTGGTTCTGGAGGCAGAGTGCCATACATTTCCACTGTCACAAGGTGATATTAATGCAACTGACTATGGAAGAAGTTCAAGGCATTTAACTTAAATGGATTATTCTTGGAATCAGATTTTTTTTGCCAATAGATAAAGTTCACTGCCGAGAATTGATTGAAAAAAACATACCTGCAGATATTGATGCAAGTTTCTGTCATGCATTTTTCTCCATGATATTGGCAGCTGTTACCACACACTTTATGTAAGGCCTGTGGTAACCGGCTGTAGTGACCTCATCAATCTAACTAAATGGCCAATCCAATTGTAGAAATTTGTTGGCCTGAAATCTGGAAAGCAAAAGGCTGTTTTTTAAAGCACAGGAAAAACAGATCAATAAAAGTGTACACTGAAATCTCAAATGAGATACGTGTAGGAAGGAACTGCAGATGCTGGTTTAAACCAAAGATAGACACAAAATGCTGGAGTAACTCAGCGAGACAGGCTGATGAAGGGTCTCAACCTGAAACGTCACCCATTCCTTCTCTCCAGTGATGCTGCCTGTCCTGCTGAGTTACTCCAGCATTTTGTGTAACTTTTTTTAATCATCTTTCATTTTAAAACGCTCATGATAATTTGAAATAATCGCTTGGAGGTAATTAAAACTTGCATAGAAATGTTTTCAAGGCCAGAAAAGTTGTTTTACATAATTATTGTTTCCAGCTGCAACAAAAAAAAATTACGCTTCATTCAACAAGCCTTTCCATTTTCTAATGGCATACAAAACAGGACGGAGCTTAAAGAGTTGAACTTTACTAAGTGATTGCCTTAGTAAAGGCCATAACATCACACTCAATGGAGAAGCACGACAAGACTGACAAAGTTTTGGATTTTGATGTCTAAATGCACACATGCAGATGTAAGAATCAATTGCCAGTTTCACAATGATGATAGTTCGTGTCAATGATGGTATCATTATTATCTCTCCAAGTTTCAGTAACAATAATAAAAGAATACAGAATTAGTAGTTATAAAGAAAGAAATTTGAATATCGTGGAAAGTGTGTGCCTTATTTTTGAGTGAAAGAAATAAGAAAAATCTCACAATACTTCCAGATCATTATTCTCTGAATGTATTAATTATCTGTCAGGATCTACATCCATTTATTGTTGACGGAATGCAGAAATGGATCAGTATTCTTTTGGATGCTTGCTTAATTGTGACTATTCTGTGCTTCAACATTTTAAGTGCGAACTCTGCCATAACGTTCAACAGAGGAATTTACTCCATACACTCCTCTAAGTGGTGTATATCTCTTAATGAAAAGAAATGGATTAAAAATTAAGTACTAAGGCAGGGCACAACCAGCATTGAGAAATGGTCGGGTGTGAATGACCAGATGGTGAAAATAAAGTAAAATAAAAGCAATCTAGACAAAATCATTAGTTAGTAACCACAAGATGAAGATGATTAATGACAAATGTAAGGCTAATAATGAAAAAAAATACATGTTTGCACATCTCTGCAAAATAAGGAAACATTTAAAATAGCTTACGTTTAAGATGATGTAAAAAAAAATCATTTATGCTCCATATATGTTATACAATGTCCTTGACAACCATAGAGATACTTAACTGGAAAAGACCATTGCAATTCTTCTCTTATCTTGCAGTCAGGCATCAACCACTATTGATTTTTATTCTCACAATATAACATTTATTTATGTGTTGATGCTTAATGAAAATTAAAAATATTAAATCCTGCATTGGGGTAATTTAGTTCACACACTCCCAAATACTGCTTGCTCCAGCTGTCACTGTGTCATCAAGCATCAGCTCAAATTAGCCATGATACATGCCCCCAATATTTTGTTTCCCCCTGACCGATTAGACAAACAGTAAAACAACACAAGACACAAAGTACTTGAGTAACTAAGCACTTTGTGTCTTTTTTTTATAAGGCAATATCTGCAGTTCCTTTGTTTCTACATTTAAACATTAAAACAATTCTAAACTAGTGTTGCAAGAGATCCATTACCTTTGCTCAGGCCAAGGCATCCATTCTATGTGTAAACAAGCACATTTCTGGATCTTTTCAGTTGGAAATGAGCTCGGTAGTACTGAGTACTATGATAGTCTTGACGCGCCTAATACCTCCGTGCAAATTCTGGGCTGTTATCTTTGTGCCAACTGCAGGGTTTAGTAATTATTGCTTGCCTGGTTTTATTCCTTTCAGCTCCGTCGTCCCAGTTAATGCTTCACTCCCTGTTTATGCTTCGTTTATGCTTCACTCCCTGTAGTGGTTGTCTTAGTAAAGACTGTAACAACATACTCAATGGAGAGTAAGTGAGTACAGTACACTCCCAGCAGAAAGTATTTAATTTTAACATATATTAGACCAAGTGGACCCATTGGGCCCAAACCTCTCCTGCATTGGTGCAGCACCCTCTCCTCAGAAATCAGCAATGTGATATTCTTAAAAGCTAGTTTGGGTTGACGGCAATGTGAAATAGAAACTTTTCAGCTAATTAATAATTTACAGCACTACTGGTTTCCCACGCCAATTTGTAGAAAATAAACTTGTATTGAAATTACAGAATCAGAAAACAAAATGAATTCAAAATAAATTTAAAATTCATATGTATAAATATCGTAAGCATACTCAAAAGAAAACCAAATCCTAAGTCATAATATCTTTTTAATATTGAGTGAAATACTCTTGCATTGTAACTTAAAAGATTACCACCTATGCAATTATGCCAATTAAGAGCTAAATTGGTCAATGAAGTACTGAAGCAGTTTCGCATAATTTCTTATGAAGACTCATTTGAACTTGTTATTAATTGTTCCTCTTAAATATTTCATGATGCATATCACAGCTCTCTTTTGTCGCGTAGAGAAGTACCTAGATTTAACGGATGATACAATTTCATAATGATGACTCGTACTAAATGCCCTTACTCCAATTTAGTACCTTGCTACAAGGTCCAGATTACTCCCTATTCAAAACAATCATAAAATTTGTGGAGTTGTGATTACTATCCCCAAAATGCTCTTCCACTGAAACACCAATCACCTGGCCAGGCTCATTTCACAACACAAAGTCCAGTACATGGACAGAAAATGGGCCCCCTGCTTTCAGTCTGAAGAAAGGTCCCGACCCAAAACGTCACCCACCCACTGTTACTGAAGTACTAGGTGTCGATCTTCGGTATACACCAGCATCTGCAGTTCCTTTCTACAAAAGGTCCAGTATGTTCCCTTCTCGGGTTGGACTATCCACATACAGTTTCAAGAAACTCCTCTTGGATACACCTCACAAATTCTGGCCTGTCTAAGCCTTTTTGATCATTGTTTATTGTCCCAAAATATTGTAACTTCAGATGCTGTATTGGCCCAGGCAAAACAATCATTCAAGTCTATAGCCTGAAAGCAACAGAGGCTAATAAATCAACGTAACCAAGGATCCAATGCATGGCTCAGGAAACCTTCTGGTGAGATAGGTTGATAGTTTATAATTGTGTTCCACACATTCTGAGCAGTAAAGTTAGAATAAAGATATAATTATCATTTAAAAAGAAATGTTTACTTTCTTTTGGAAAAATATGCACTTGCGGTATTTTCCTTTCCACAAAATGCATGACAATTTGCAAAGACTACTCTGACAACTCTTTCCAGTTTTACACATTGTACTGTGTGGTATAGCACCACAACAGCATTGACATATCTTTGTTGTTCTCCAGGTTCCACACCAAGCAATCACCCCCTCACTATTCTTGGGTCAACATGCTAGACCTCCGCACTTTATAGCAGTGAAGGATTACCCTTGTATGTTGTACTGCAATGGTATGAGCAGCTCAGCACTCCGTTCGAAAGGCAAGCTAGGAACGGGCAATACATCCTGGCTCACCAGTGGAACCTGCATCCTTTGAGAGAATAACTTTAAAACCATGGATCACAATACCTGAATATACTTGCAACCACACCACCTCAATAAAGATTTCTCAAAAAATAAACTACCCTGGGGTCAATTCAAGTAAATAAAAATACCTGGACATTTGTACTCTGAGCTCAAAGACAATTGAAAATCAGATACAGGCCTACTAATTGTCTGTTCACAGTGGTAGATTATAGAGAGGAGCTCTCCAATTTTTTTTTAGAGTGTGCTTACTGTCACAGAATCAGATTCAAAATTTCAGCTGGCAACATTCTCCGTGCCAACAGCCTCCAGTCAACAGGCAAAACCAGTCATCAGGTTTGAGTTCCCAGAACAACATGGGGGAAGCAATCAGTTGGCCTTTGCAATCCTTTTGATACAATTCCTTATGAGATAACTTCTCATGAAATAATTATACGCAGCCTCCAAGGACTGACTGCAACATTAGTTGGTCACCAAATGCTCTTCCAGCACACAAATAGGTTGACTTTAGTTTACCTGGATTAGACCATCCACAAACTAAGGAGAGAATGAATTTATACTCTCTTGTTGACTCATTGATGGAAGAGTTAGATGTCTGGCTCAAAAACTGTTTATTGAGCAGAAGATCACAACTTAAAGCGAAACATTTAGTACACAAACACTTAATGGATTTAACTGGACAGTCAGGGTTGTCAGGGAAGTGAGTCACAATCAATAAGATAAAGTCACTCCACAAATAAACAGTACTTGGTTGTGAAAGCAAATTGATCACTTCACAGCAATACAGCATTAGCCAAGTGCTGGGTATGAAATTATTGTTGAGATTATGATCTGTGACTTTTGCAGATTGATCAGCTAAAAATACAAAGAAAAATATGACTAACAGCCAATTTATTGGACAGATTAAAAGCAAGTGTGCTTGTAGGTCTTGGTTTATTATTGTCATACCGAGATGCTTTGCTAGTGAAAAGCTTTGCTGTCCAATCAAATCACCTAACATGATGCATAAATACAATCCAGCCAAACTCAAGTACAATAGGTACAGCAAAAGGAAAGATACAGAGTGCAGAATATTGTTCTCAGTATTATAGCACACCAATTCTAGAGAGAGTTTAATGAACATAAGGGGGGTAGAGGTGAATCGGACAGTACCCGAGCTTATGGAGGGCCTGGCAACAGAGGGGAAGAAGTTGTTCCTGAGCCTGGTAGTGCATGCAACGTTTCCAGAATTCATGCGACCTTGTCCTTCTGAATTAATGAAGCTTGTTTTTCTTGCCATTTCCAAGTAATCAGCAAAATTTCTTGTCTATTATGTATTTGTTTATAGGATCTTGGTATCAAAGCAATTCATCTCCATCCTTAATGATGGTTTAGTAACTGTTGGTGCATTGCCTGCCTGACTGATAAAGGAACTGCCTCTGTTCTGCACGGACATCCAATATTTGAAAGCAGTAACAATGAAGGGATGGATATATCTTTCCTTTTTAGGATTGTGCGTAACTTGGATGGAGCTTGCAAGCAGCGGTGTTACCACAGTCTAGCTGCATTTATCCTGTTGCTGATATAACTTGCAAGTTTGTTCTCAGAGAAGTGTCAAGGTGTTGCCGGGTTGCATGCTGCATACAGTACTGGTGCAACTGCTGTGGGATGTAAATTGAATAATTGCTTTGTTCTATGTGTTTTTGACTATCTGGCATGTTCCTGAGCTGCAATCAATCCGGCAAGTGGAGATATTCCATCACACTCTTGACTTATGTCCTGTTGCCGATAGAAAGGCTTCAGGGATTTAAGAAGTGAGTTAATCGCCACAAGATGTTTTGCCTCTGTTCTGTATTTTTTCCTTCATGCTTTCAGAGAATTTCTTTGGAGATCTCCTGACAAATGACTGTTTGCAAGTGGTGTCATCTTTTGTCCTTTGTTTAATTCTGACATAGGATGTGTACTCTGCTGGTGAGCCAAGATTCATTGTTGAATCCTAGCTTGCTTGCAGACTGGTGTCCAATTGAGTATCTGTTCAATAGTAACCTTCAGACGTAACAACAAAACTGTCATTGAATCTGAAAGGGAAGTGCTTTGCATTGCTGATTGTCTAGTAATGCGTGTAATGTATGTTGCAACCAATGTCCGTCGATAGCTAAATGTTACCCAGATCTTGCTGATTGAGGAGCTGACTGCTTTGTTCTGATGAGGTTTGAATAGAATTAACACTGACTTATCAGCAAACAACTGCCACCACTTCAGACATTGTCACTCGTGAAACATCTGAAGTGTTAGCCATGCCCCTAATTCTAGTCTGACTGTGGATAACCCTTCATTTCCAGCACTACAGGCCAACTCAATGAAGCACAAGGATTGTGGCAGCACAGGGAATCTGCTGGATCCACAGAATGGCTTTGACAGTAGATGGTCCCATCCGTTACTCCTAGCCCCAAATCTTCCCTTCTCTGGCCAAGCTCTGGGGCAATCAGTGCCACTGAATACTTTGTGAATGACATAGACGTTCCACAAACATTTTGTGGTTTTCAGAAATGTTTAGCGACACTTGGGACATGTTAAAATAAATTAATTCCTTTAAAAATTTGAAGGCTAAAAAGCACACCAAAAATCATTTCGATCTTTTGTAACTAACTTAAATGAACAATACAAAACATAGCTACTCACCTTTCTCTCAGGAGCTGATGACTCCCATTTATTAGAGCGAAGACTGTTGGGTTTTCTCCAGATATAAACTTGCATAGGCAGAGTTCTCATCCTATCCTAGTGCAGTTCCAGTCAAGTCCTCATGGATGATGGCACCATGAGCAGTCTACTGGAATAGTGATGGGTTGGCATAGGGTTGGCTGCAGTTGTCAGGGCCTCCACCATCATCTTCAACCCCCAGCAATGCTGGAAAGCAGGACCTCTACAGGGATTCTTGATCCTAAAAGCCGACATCTCTGTGAAATATTGGAGGAAACATGAGCAACCAGAGAAAACCTACACGGTCACAGGAAAAACATGCAAACTCTGTACAGACAGGACTCGTAGTCAGAATCAAACCTGTGTCTCTGGCGCTGTAAGACTGCAAATCTACTGCTGCGCCACTGTGCCGCCATTGAAATTGTGTTTTACACTCTGCAGATGCTGCCTGATCTGCTGAGCATCTTGTGTTTTATGTAGGATTCTTCCATTATGACCTTTGGAGATAGCGCAGGAATCATTCCGATGTAATCTTGACTTTCACAGAGGTTAAGTTGTTGTGAATTACCTAACTATTACAGCCTGGATTTCCTTTCCAATGAAGTCAACTAGGTCATGCAATGACTGGTTACAATTCTGAGTCAATCAACCTTGCTTAAAGTCAAAATTGGTGTCATTTACTCAATCAACCTTGCTTAAAGTCAAAATTGGTGTCACTTACTGTTATCAGATCATGTGAGTTCATCATATCATCATATCATATACATACAGCCGGAAACAGGCCTTTTCGGCCCTCCAAGTCCGTGCCGCCCAGTGATCCCCGTACATTAACACTATCCTACACCCACTAGGGACAATTTTTACATTTACCCAGCCAATTAACCTACATACCTGCACGTCTTTGGAGTGTGGGAGGAAACCGAAGATCTCGGAGTAAACCCACGCAGGTCACGGGGAGAACGTACAAACTCCTTACAGTGCAGCACCTGTAGTCAGGATCGAACCTGAGTCTCCGGCGCTGCATTCGCTGTAAAGCAGCAACTCTACCGCTGCGCTACCGTGCCGTTGTTGCCTGTGTCCTCATGATTGTAAACCAAACACAAACCAATGATCTTCATGAGTGTCACAGATTATCTAGAGGAACTCTCTCTGTATATTTCGCAAGTACATGTCACAGGACAGCAAGAACAGATTCCAATGGATATACATTCCTGACTGATCTCCAGAATCTGATTGTCAATGGCAAGGCCAGCATTTATGGGCCATTTCCGGGTGGATAACAACTTTTTGAATGACTGCATTTGATGTGGTGGGGAACTTCCACCGAGGTTAATAACTTTGATGTAACTGAGTGTCATGCTGGCTCTTTCAGAGGTAAGGTCAGCGTAACACACATATCTGTGGTTCAGAGCCATATATAAATCATTATGATTATAGATGGTAAATTTCCTTCCTATAGCAATCTAATTTGTAATTAGAGTCATTGGGTCATAGAATCATACAGTATGGAAACAGGCCCTTCATCCCAACTTGTCCACACTGACCAACTTGTCCCATCTACACTATTCCTACCTGCCTATTTGAACATATCCTATCCATGTACCTGTCTTAATGATTCTTAAAAATTGCAATAGTACCTGCCTCAACTACCTCTTCCGTCAGCTCATTCCATATAACCCCCACCCTTTGTGTATAAATGTTACCTCGCAGGTTCCTATTAAATCTTTTGCCCCTCACCTTAAACCTGTGTCCTCTGGATCTCGATTCCTCCACTCTGGGCAAGAGACTGTGCGTTCACTGGATCTACTCCAGGTATGTAGGTTAATTGGCTGGGTAAATGTAAAAATTGTCCCTAGTGGGTGTAGGATAGTGTTAATGTGCGGGGATCGCTGGGCGGCGCGGACTTGGTGGGCCGAAAAGGCCTGTTTCCGGCTGTATATATATGATATGATGATATGATACTCCTATAATGATTTTTTTCACCTCCATAAGATTACCCCTCATCCTCCTGTGCTCAAAGGAATAGAGTCCTAGCCTGCTCAATCTCTCCCTATAGATTAGGCCCTTGACTGCAGGCAACATCTTTGTAAATCTTGTCTGCACCCTTTCCAGCATGAATAATTGTCTGCATTACTTACGCTATTTTTAAAAAGTTGTTACCTATATTTTTATTGCAACCTGCACTTTAATTGTCAAATATCCATTGATTGATTGAATGCACCTTAATTTTCTTTAAAAACATGTGCTGAATTAAGGTTTGGTTCATTTTCTTTCAGTTGGGGGTGGTGAAAAGACTATAGAACAAAGGAAACAGTAGGATAGAACTTCACCCATTCCCTTGCCCATTTCTCTCAGGATCCTGACTGTTTGCTGGGTCCTCTGCAATATTGAGGATAATGTTCAGAGTTCCAGACCATTGGCTGTTACCCCAAAGCAATGATGAAAATATCTCCAATTGAATGCTAGTTATTATCATCACTGAAATTGATGTATCCCCTGAAGTGATGCCACTCAAAGGAAGATTGTCTCATCATTCTTATATTGCCTCAGAGCTGGCTGTGTGCAAATTGATTGAGGACTCTTCCATTCTCAGTGACCTTGCTTCAATGGGACTTTGTTGGTTCAAAAAGATTTTGAAATGGCTCATGCCGTGCGAGTGCCCTTGTCAATGCAAGACTTTTTCTTGATTGGCTTTTTACACTTGACAATTTAAATGCAGAAATAGTGCCATTCATTATCAGCTGTAAAAAGATGCGGTGAAGTAGAGAGTGGAACATCTTCCCACGTGCTTCAAATATCGCCGTGTCAGCGGAAAAAAAACCTCCGATTTCATGCATGATTGAACATTTCTGTTGCAAGATTTCTGATACAGGTTTTCCGCTCCAACTCTGAGAATTGACATGGTGGAATCCTGAAGAGGTAAAGATTACTTACTGTGACAAAACTTTACAAGCCATAAAACACTGTCTTCCAGAGTTTATATTATCAAATTATCTTTCATCCCATACCTAAATCAATGGAAGTATTTGCATCAATAATCCCTGATGTCTACAATTAATTCTTGCCTTAGTCTTATAATAGTGTCTTGGAAAAAAAGCATTAAGTATGAAAATGATTATGACCCATTTTATGATGCAAAATAAGTGAAAATAGACAGAGCACCAACACCAATATGCACCTGTCCAAGGTTCTGACTTTTCTCTATGTCTAGTCTTCCGAATCTACAGCATTGTGTAGGCTTACAGATTATCATGCTGTTTCGAGAAATAATTCATAACAACTCCATTAGTCAATACGGTTTTCAAAGAGATTTGATAGGTCATCAGGGCAGGAACTCACTGGCAAGAAGAAACTCTTATTTACAGAGAGTGTTCTCTGCCCAGCCAGCAAGGTGAATGCACGAACTGTTCCTGACCAGTGGGGCTCCGTTACTGAAATTGGATGCTCCATTTGACCTCTCCAGACGCAGAGCCTTTTGGAAGTTCTGCTCTGATAAGCAAAAGTTCAAATTAGCCACAGTAGACAGCTGTTTGCCTTGTTACACAACTCCCACTCCATATATCCAAGAGCCTTGTAGAGCAAGCTATACAGCTGTTAGAGCTGGAAAATGTTCATATCAGTTTACAGTCTGGGACTTTACCAATGTGTACATTGACATGGTTCACCAGCATATCATTATTCAGATGCGGCTGGCACAGTTGGCTAAACAGATGGGGTCTCTTATCAATTTGCTCAAAGCACTACTGTAAATCCAGCAAACTTCTTCTACCTGAACATAATCAACTTGTGGTCCTCAAAGATATCTAAGAACGTCTCTGCAGAGATTAAAGTTCCACTATTTTCTCCTTGAGCGAAGAAAGCAGCTACAATTCCATTATAAAGTTCATTTGTGCATTTTTTTTCTCTCACGGAAGAGAATCTTCTTCAGTATAATTCTGCATAATTAACATTTAACAGCTTAGAATTTCAACCACACAGCCCTTTTTTAATCAACTACTAGACTGAGGTGGAACCATTAGGTCCAAATCTCTCCTGCGGGCCTCTCCTGGGGCAACCCTCCCCCAAATGACAATCCTGCAGGCCCGGCAAACCTCTCCAACTGACGAAACCCGTTGCTAGGTGGGGATGGTCCACCGGGGCTGTGGGCGTGCGAGGGGGGACAGCGAAGGGGAGAGGGAACCACTCACATCGGCCCCATGCCGCCAGCGCTGCAGCCAGAATGTGCCGTGGACTCAAAGCCTCTCCTGCAGCACGGTGGCGATTGTCAGCGAACAGCACGATGGCCATCTTGTTGGACCCTCTGCCACCGCACTGTGCCACGGGAGGAAGTTCAGGCGCAGGGCACATTAGGATGGGTGCGGTCCTACGGAGGGGGGGGGGGGGTGAAGTGCATCTATTAAAGTTAGCGGCAGCTCGTGGGCTCAGCAGCCCCCTCCCCCTCATTGGCCCCAAACCTCTTCTGCATTGGTCCAGCACCCTCTCCTCCCCCACTCCTTCCCCCCCCCCACACCCCCTGCTCTACCTTCCCCCTCTGCCTCCCCCCACTCACTGACTCCATCCCCCCTCAACCCCCATTATTCCCCCTCTTCCCCTCCCCATTCATCCACTCAAACCCCCCTCAACCCCCTCAACCCCCTTAACCCCCTCCTCCCCTCCCCCCTCACGCACTTGATCCTCCTCAACCCCCTCCTCCCCTCCCCCTCACCCACTCCATCCCTCCCCAAACCCCCCTCACCCACTCACCCACCTCATCCATCCTTAACCCCCCCTCCCCTCACATCCCCCCACCCACTCACCCACTCCATCCCCCCTCAATCCCCCAAACCTCTCCTGCATTGGTCTAGCACACTCCCCTCCCCCACTCATCCCCTTCCCCTCCTCCCCCCACTCACCCATTCACCCACTCCATCCCCATGAACCCCCCTCCTCCCCTCCCCCCCACACACCCACTCCATCCCCCCTCAAACCCCCTTATCCCCCCTCCTTCCCTCCCCCCACTCACCCACTTACCCACTGCATCCTCCTCAACCCCCTTACGCCCCCCCTCTCCTCAGCCTCCCTCCCTCACCCACTCACCCAACTGCATCGCCCCTCAACCCCCCTTTTCTCCCCCCTCCCCTCCCCTCCACACCCTCCTTACCTGCTCAACCACTCCATCCCCCTCACGTGGCTGGAAGCGAGTTGCGGCTCACAATGGGTTACTGCCGTTTGCACCATTGCAGGCGCGGAGTAATGTTGAAAACACAGCTTGGCCTCTCGGCGTGGGGGAGGGGGGGTGAAGGGGAGAGAGGGTGAGTGGGTGAGGGAAGGGGTGAAAGATAAGGGCCGGGGTTGAAGGAGGGACCCCTTGGGTGAGTGGGGGGAGGGGAGGAGGGGGTTCATGGGGGATGGAGGGGGTGAGTTAGCGGCAGCTCGTCAGCCCACAGAAACCCCCCCCCCATTGGCTGCCACTCCCATCATTCAGGCAGGTCCCACCCCCGGCGGTCATCGTAGCCCCCCCCCTCCCTCATTGGCTGTCACTCGGGCGGGTCCCATTGTGACGTCAATCACTGAACATGGCAAGCATCGGTTTAATAAGGTAATTTTTAAACGTTAAAATCTCTCTAACATTAAAAATATGACCAATTTGAATGAAACATGTATGAATGGGTCTCCGGGACAAAGGTGAATAAGGTGGTGCTAAAATTGTCACGCTTTTTTTTTGTGGATAAAAACCGCACAAAGAAACAAACGGGCACAAACAAATGGAACAAACAGGAAGGAAGCTAGATAGACAGACAGACAGAGAGACAGATAGACAGATAGACAGAGAGAGAGAGAGACAGAGAGAGAGACAGAGAGAGAGACAGAGAGAGAGAGACAGAGAGAGAGACAGAGAGAGAGAGAGAGAGAGAGAGAGAGAGAGAGAGAGAGAGAGAGAGAGAGAGAGAGAGAGAGAGAGAGAGAGAGAGAGAGAGAGAGAGAGAGAGAGAGAGAGAGAGAGAGACAGAGAGACAGAGAGAGAGAGAGAGACAGAGAGACAGAGAGAGAGACAGAGAGAGAGACAGAGAGAGAGACAGAGAGAGAGACAGAGACAGACAGACAGACAGACAGACAGACAGACAGACAGACAGACAGACAGACAGACAGACAGACAGACAGACAGACAGACAGACAGATATATAGATAGATAGATAGATAGATAGATAGATAGATAGATAGATAGATAGATAGATAGATAGATAGATAGATAGATAGATAGATAGATAGATAGATAGATAGATAGATAGATAGATAGATAGATAGATAGATAGATAGATAGATAGATAGATAGATAGATAGATAGATAGATAGATAGATAGATAGATAGATAGATAGATAGATAGATAGATAGATAGATAGCATTGAATCAGGGTGTGAAAAGTGAATGGCTCTTCCAGGCAAAATAAAACATAGAGTCATGGAAAGATACAGTGTGGAAACAGGCCCTTCGGCCCAACATGCCCACATCATCCAACATGTCCCAGCTATAATAGTCCCACTTGCCTTCGCTTGGTCCATCTCCCTCCAAACCTGTCCTTTCCATGTACCTGACTAACTGTCTCTTAAACAATGGGATGGTCCCAGCCTCAACTACCTCCTCTGGCAGCTTGTTCCATACACCCACCACCCTTTGTGTGAAAACATTTTGTTTTGGAAGATCTGGAAATGGCATCCAATGGTTGGGTGTCGATGGGGTGAGTCTCTAAGAACTGGGTTTAAACCGAAGATTGACACAAAAAGCTGGAGTAACTCAGCAGGGACAGGCAGCATCTCTGGAGAGAAGGAATAGGTGACGTTATGGGTCAAGACCCTTTTTCAGACAAACTGGGATAGGCATAAAATGCTGGAATAACTCAACTGGTCAGACAGCATTTCTGGAGAAAGGGAATAGGTAATGTTTTGGATTGAGACAAACTGGGATTGTTTTTTCCAGAGCATCAGTCTGCAGGCGAACACATAGAGGCATAGATAGGATAGTTAGAGACTTTTTTTCCATGGTGGAAATGACAAATACTAGATTAATGGTGAGAGAGGGAAAGTTCAAAAGAGATGTGTGTGGCAAGTTTTTTTTTACACAGATTGGTAGGTGACTGGAATGCGCTGCTAAGGGAGGTGGGAGAAGAATAACCACTAGCAAAACTTAGGCAATTAGACAGATGCATGAACAGGCGAAATACAGGGTTGCAGACCATGTGCAAATAGATAGATAAGTTTAATTTGACATCATGGTCAGCACAGAGATGGTGTGCTGAAGGCCTTGTTCCTGTGCATTTCTGTTAAGTGCTCTATTTTTTATTTTTGGTAAATGTTTCACATATCCACCCAAGAAGGTAACCATTTTATAACTGAAATATGTTTTTTTGGTCAATAGAAACAGAACAAAACACTTTAAACTTTTGCTTTGGTAAATGACACTGCCAGTTTAATGAGATTCTGGGTTCTATTATTTTCTGAGGTGTTCTGCATGATGTTAAAAAATGGCCACAATAATATCGAGGCTCCTTTCCAACCTGAAATTATGCCCAAATATGACAATAACAACAATATAGACAAATACAGCAAGTAACCAATTTAGAATTGTACCCTGGCCATGGTTAATTAGATTAATCCCATATAATTGTTTTAATTGTTATTGTGACTGCATGTCTCAATATATTTGCCTTCTTAAGTATAGGTTACAAAGTGCGAATTCAGTAATGCTACTGCAAACAAGTTTTATGCTTGAATGGGCATCATGCCCCTGGTATCAGGCAAATCTGGGCGGATTATCATCCTGCTGTTTCAAAGGTTTCAAAGGTTTCAAAGGTCTTTTATTATCACGTGTAACAATTAAGCTACAGTGATATGCGAATCATAATGAAAATCTTACTTCAGACACTTGCTGTTTCTTTCTACTTATAATTTAGATTATTCTTCCTTTTACCATATTCTAAATAGTCACTGCTTTGTTTGTTCAGCGTCATTAAATGGTTTAATTACCCTTCATACTTCTTTCAGCAAGCTTGATACCCAAGAATGTAGATAAATGTTGTGTTGGTGTCTGAGGAAATATTCTTCTCAAGGAGATTTGGATGTGGGGAATGAACCAATTGTCTGCACCAAGCAGTGAAGTACAGATGTCCTCATAAACTCTCATCATAAAGCAAAGAATGACACATTTAGCATCCAATCCTATATCTCAAAAACACATCGCATCACTTCATAAACAATAAATAATTCTGATTGCTCTAAGCATCAAAGAGGACATAAATCTAGAGAGAGATATTCAAGATTCAAGATGGGTTTATTGTCAAATGTACCATAAGGAGTTACCATACGGCCACACCAAGTGAAAAGCAGTAAGACACACAACCACATAAAATAAAATTTAACATTCCCACATTCCTCACTGTGATGGAAGGCAATAAAGTCCAATCTCTCCCTCTTTCTTCACCGTGGTCGGGGCTGTCGAACCATCTGCGGTCGGGGGCATCAAAGCTCCCGCAGCCGCCAGCGATCCGAGGCCCTCGCGTCGGGGTGGTGGAACTCCCTCGTCGGGACGGTTGAAACTCACCGGGGCTTGGAGCCCCGACTCAGTCTCCTACCAGGGACTGCGATGTTTAAACCGGGCTCCAAGATGTTAAAGTCCACAGGGCCGCGGTTGGATCTCTCCACAGTCGAACCCCAGCAAGGGGATCGCAGCTCAATGATGGTAAGTCTGCGCCGCGCCTGCGTTGAAGCGCCGGGTCCATCTTCAGGAAAGGTCGTGCCGCTGCATGATGTTAGGCCGCAATGGGAGACGGACATACCACACGGAAAAAATGGCCTCTCCATCGAGGTAAGAGATTGAAAAAAGTTTCCCCCAATCCCCTCCCTCCCCACCCACCCCCCCACACAAAACAAACCAAGAAACAGTAAAACATACTTTAACACAAACTTAAAATAACAAAACAGAAAGAAAAGACAGGCAGACCGTTGGCTAGTCAGCCATGGTCAGCGCCCCCTGGCAAGTAAACAATGATGTTTCAGTGACTTTACAATTTAGTGACATTTTTAGTGGTTGCGGTGTTTATATAAATTGTGTTGGAAACATTTAATGACATAACACAAAATACATCAGAGAATAGCAACCGTACTGTTTCTTGTGCTTTTTAAACTTTCTTTCACCTTGTCTTTTACTCCTTTTCATTATTTACTCTCTTCTGCAATCTACCCACTCTTAAACCTTCCCTACTGTTATCTCCTCCTGGTCCCACCCAGCTTTCTTCATAGCTTGAAACATTTAGCCCTACATTTTGTTGCTTCTGATGAAAAGCAGCTGGCCTGAGAAATAAATTGTATTACTTTTTGCTGAATAATGATGGCATTTTATTGTTTTTTTTAATTTTATGTCCTGGAACTGAAGCTTTTGGTCTCTGAAATTAATGGTTAAGAAAGATTGCTTGTCAAACAGCAACCACCAATGCTTTTCATTGACACAAGTTTCATTTACTTTTACCACATTTTAAAATAGCTCACATATTTCTAAGTTGCTTAGGACACCTCTGGACTGCCTTTGTTTATGCTGCCATAACTATCACAACATGTTACCTATTCCTCATTAGTTAATTTTGTTTTAGATTGGGAGTACTTGAGGTACATCTTGCACAAAACTTGTCCAGAGCATCTATCCTGTCTCTCGTTGTCCGGCCCCTCCAGTCTCCTTGTACAGTACATCCAGGACACCTCACATGCTCACTATGGCGAGTCCGGAAACTTGTTGGTTGTAGAAGAAGTTTATTGCGACAGCAATATTCGAATACAAAGGTTAAACAACAAGGTAAAGGACAACCATCAAAAACTCACTGTCTTCTTCGAAGACTTCTCTGAACTACTCATTTCGGGCGCCAAAAACGCACATGACATCGCTGTCCAATCAGCGATGTCGCTCTCTGGACCAATCCCCACGGTCGCGCCTACACGTGACCTTTCCGGCCAATCTGAGGGTTCGACGACCGGGACCACTCTTTATGGTCGCTACACCACCACCATTTTGATCATTTCCAATTCATGGCCCCCATCGCCTCATCGTCTGAAGAAGGGTCTCGACCCAAAACGTCACCCATTCCTTCTCTCCAGAGATGCTGCTTGTCCCGCTGTTACTCCAGCTTTTTGTGTCTAGCCTCATCTTTACATTTGCTTTCCCCTTGAAAGACGATCTTAAAACCTCCTGCAACAGAGAACCAATTAGTTACTCTCCACCATTACACTCATCCGCTTGGCTGAACTTGTTCTTTTCTTGAAGAACTTCTCTTTGGACTCCTCTTACTTTCTACAAATCAAAGTCTAGCCATGGAAACTTGCAGGGGCCCTAGCTGCACCTGTCTTATCACCGGCTATGTGGAACAGTCCCTGTTCCAAACCTTCTCCGGTACCACTCCTCAAGTCTTTCCCTGTTACATCGACAACTGAGGTGTTCCAGCACGTTTTATTCTAATCAGATTCCAGCATAGGTTGCCTTTGTGTTCCAGCTTATCATCTTTCAGCAGCTGCCCTCACCTTCACCCTCCCCAAACCCCACCTGGCTCCACCGACCTCTTTTTATTCTGTCTCTATCTACAATTCACCTGCCTCTACCTCCCTACACCACCCCTCTGCCATCCATACCAGGATCCATCTCCCCATCATCCTTCACCTCTCCTTGGTCTATCCACCAATTTCTTACTGGCTTCTGTCTAAACCCTCCCCTCTTTGTACTGGCTACCCTCCTTCTCCACTCTTGGTACTGATGCAGGGTTTTGACCCGAAACAAGAAACAATTCCATTCCCCACCCCCACCCCTACAGATGCTGCCCAAGCCATAGGTTTCCTCCAGCAGATAGTTTGTTGCTCCAGATTCCAGCAACAGCAGCCTTTGGTGTCTGCTCTAAGAATGTATGGGCTTAAAGTAACGTGGGAGACAATGGGGAGTGGGCACTTATACTGTCGCCAAAGACATAAGAAATATCAAAAAAAATATTGTGCAGTATGGAAATAGAATGGAAGGTTTACTTCCACGAGTGGTTCAGTCCCTGCTCTTAAAAATGAAACTATTATATTTCATGCTTCCTCAGGCAAGCTGAACATCCACTCAATATTTCACCACCTTCTGAAATTTAACCAATTTTCAAAAATCGTGAAAGTTATGAACCCAAACTAAAGAGAAAATATCACCACGGTAAATAGAACAGGTTAATGTCAATTTACTTAGGTTTTGGAAAGGTCTGATTTTTTTTTCAGTTCCCTCTTCTCCTTGGAAAAGTATTAGTTTAATGATGGATAATGTGTATAATGTGCATTCTGTAATGAATTTTCATTTCTGCTTTCCTGGGCCAGGAAGAATTCATTTACACCTATTAATTCACTTAATCTGGAATTTAGCTGTTGGGGTTGTACATTGAACTGAGGTGTCAGTGATTGATGGCATTGCTTGAGTTGTTTGGAACTGCAGTGCCAATAGATTTGGATTCCAATCTAAAGTGCTGACTCTCTGTTTACACTTGGGTTAATATTAATGTAGCATAGCAGAAGACTATTAGACGTAAACCAAGTAAACAGTGATGTTTTAATAACTCGCTACAATTTAGTGACATTTGTAGTGGTTAAATTCATTTATATTTTTCAAGTGTGGACAGAATACTACAGCAGAGAGTGGTTAAATTCCTGGATTAGTATCCAGGGGCCAAGATTATTGATCTTGAGATGTTGGTTCAAATCCCACCATGATGACTAGGGCCTTTAAACTTAAGTACATTCTGGAATGAAAAAGCTAGTGTCAGTAATGTTGACCATAAAACTACTGCAATTGCCATAAAAATCCATCAGGCACGCAAGTGACCTTCAAAGAAAGAAATCTACCATCCTCGTCTGGTCTAGCCTATACCCGGATCCAAAGCCAAAGCATTGCAGTTGATTCTTAACTGTTCTCTGTCCTACTAGAAATCTATATACCAAAACTCTTGTTTGTTTGTTTGCTTGTTCCTGAACTACAGCCAAACAGGTACACGGTAGTGCAACAATTTTAGGCCCACCTTACTCATCCCTTTGATGCTAATGGAAGAATTTCATTGAAATCGGTGTCATATTTTTAAAGTTATTCACATTTTAAATCTATCTCCTAGGGTGGGAGGGGGGGGGGAAGGAAGAAAGGGAGGGAGTGGGGGAGGAGGGAGGATAAGGGGGATTGAGGGAGATGGAGTGGGTGGAGGGGAAGTGCGGAGGGGAAAGGGGAGGGGGAGGGGAGGAGGGGTGGAGGGAGGGGGAGGGGAAAGGGGAGAGGGGAGGGAGGGGGTAGGAGGGAGGGAGGGGGGCAGGGGGGAGGGAGGGAAGGGGAGGGGGGAGAGGGGACGGGTTAGGGGGGGAGGGGGGAGGAGGGGAGGAGAGGCTGCTGCACCAATGTAGGAGAGGTTTGGGCCCAACGGGTCCACTTGGTCTAGTAGATAATAAATGCTGACCTTACCACGGTGTTAACTAACATTCAACACTCTTTTTTCTAAATCACTCTGCAAACAATGTTATTGTGAGAGAGAATAATAATAAAACTGGATGTGACTGAATTTATTGTCTAATTGCTGCTTGGTTATTTCTCAATGATTTATCACTTAAAAGAAGATAGATAACTTCAGCCCCCTTGTTAAGGGGATGGTCAGTCCAGTTAAACAGACACAAAATGCTGGAGTTACTCAGCGGGACATGCAGCATCTCTGGAGAGAAGGAATGGCTTACGTTCCAGGTCGAGACTCTTCTTCAGACTTATTCAGTCAAAGAAAGTGCGAGACATTTAAAGAAATCTTTCACAATATACGGCATAGATACATCACAGCAAGAAAGAACAAAGTCCAGAGGACTGTCCATCTTTTTTAGTAAACTAAAACTAAAAAAGTTTATAAATTAACTGAAAAACATAATAGGATCAAACACTTTAAAAAAAAAGTATGTAAAATGGAAGTTACGTCAGAAAATCAGACATATTAGGAAAGAATATATAAATCAATCAGGTAGAATAATTAGACCACAAGATAGAACTAGTCAGAAATATAAAGACAAATATGGAGAGAATCTGTCAGCAGTAAAATAGAGTAAAGAAACATTAATGAGTATTAATCCCATAGAAAGGGATTTCAGGAATTAGATCATAAGAGCATGTGATAGGAGTAGAATTAGGCTATTTGGCCTATCAAATCTACTCTGCCATTCAATCAGGGCTGATCTATCTCTCCTGCCTAACCCCATTCTCTATCCTTCTCCTCATAACCTCTGACTAGGCTTGTACACACTGGAATTTAGAAGGATGAGAGGAGATCTTATCGAAACGTATAAGATTATTAAGGGGTTGGACACGTTAGAGGCAGGAAATATGTTCCCAATGTTGGGGGAGTCCAGAACAAGGGGCCACAGTTTAAGAATAAGGAGTAGGCCATTTAGAGCTGAGATGAGGAAAAACTTTTTCAGTCAAGAACAGTCAGTTCTTGAAGTTGATGTGTTGGATGCAGGAGAAATGGGCAGAAGTAAAGACCTGAGCGAATTTGACAAGGGCCAAATTGTTATGGCCAGATGACTGGGTCAGGGCATCTCTGAAACGGCAATGCTTGTGGGGTGTTCCCGGTCAGCAGTGGTGAGTACCTAATGACAGTGGTTCGAGGAGGGACAAACCACAAAATGGCGACAGGGAGTTGGGCGCCCAAGGTTCATCGATTCACGAGGGCAACGAAAGCTATTTCGTCTTGTCCGAACCGACAGAAGTTCTACTGTGGCACAAGTCACAGAAAATGTTTATGGTGGTCACGGGAGGAATATGTCACAATACACAGTGCATCGCACCCTGCTGCGTATGGGGCTGTGTAACCCTGTGTAGAGCCCATGATGACATAATGTTTTGGCTCATCAGTGCATGTGAACAGTTCTGGAAATTATCACGTGTCATCTTGCTTACTATCAGAGCATTTGTGAGTCAACATATATGTACAGTTATCATTTCCTTGTATTTAAGGATTGCTGCTCTTGCACTGGGGGTGGGGCAATACAGGGAACATTTTGTTAAGTTATTTGCTGGGTTAAAGGAGTTGTCTTGTAAGGAAAGCTTAAGCAGGTTCGGCAAATGCTCACTGTTATTTGAATCATAGGAAGGTGATTTATTGAAGCATATTGGATTCTGAAGAGGGTTGACAAAACAGATAATACTGAGAGACTGTTTCACTTCACGGGGAATCCTGAATAGGGGCCAGTCTGAAGAAGGGTCTCGACCCGAAACGTCACCCATTCCTTCTCTCCCGAGATGCTGCCTGACCTGCTGAGTTACTCCAGCATTTTGTGAATAAATCGATTTGTACCAGCATCTGCAGTTATTTTCTTATATTATCTACATATGGTGGGAATGAAAAGGTATTTCCTTTAGAGTCGCTCAGCATGGAAATAGGACCGATGGAAAACTTAACTAGTCCCATTTGCCCCAGTTTGACCTATATCTCTTAAAATTTTCCTATCAATAGACAATAGACAATAGATAATAGGTGCAGGAGGAGGCCATTCGGCCCTTCGAGCCAGCACCGCCATTCAATGTGATCATGGCTGATCATTCTCAATCAGTACCCCGTTCCTGCCGTCTCCCCATACCCCCTGACTCCGCTATCCTTAAGAGCTCTATCCAGCTCTCTTTTGAATGCATTCAGAGAACTGGCCTCCACTGCCTTCTGAGGCAGAGAATTCCACAGATTCACAACTCTGACTGAAAAAGTTTTTCCTCATCTCAGTTCTAAATGGCCTACCCCTTATTCTTAAACTGTGGCCCCTTGTTCTGGACTCCCCCAACATTGGGAACATGTTTCCTGCCTCTAACGTGTCCAACCCCTTAATAATCTTATACGTTTCGATAAGATCTCCTCTCATCCTTCTAAATTCCTTCTATCATTGTAATTGTGCAAATGTCTTTTCAATGTTGTTATTGCACATGGTTCAACAACTTTTCTTGGAGGAGTCAGCCAGCATCAAGGACCTATGCCACCTTGTCCACACTCCCTTTTCACTCCTCCACCAGCAAAAAGATATAGGAGTCTGAAAACTGTGACATTCAGGTTCAGGAACAGCTTCTTCTCAACAACTCAATGGCTATTGAACACGACAAACTCCAACGAAACTCTGCACTACGACCTGCCACATTGGGCTTTGTTTTTTTCTTTGATTACTATATTATCGATTGAGTAATCCCGTTATTACAATCCCGTTGTGCTGCTGCAAGTAAGAATTTCATTGTTCTGTTTCGATACATGTAATAATAAAACACTCTTGACTCATGACTATCTTGTATATATCTTTGGAATGCTCAAACCCAAAGAGTTGAGGAGACTGAGTCACTCGATATATTGAAGGGTGGGAAAAACAATACTCTAAACTCTGGGGGAGTCATGGATTACGTGGAATGTGCAGGAGAATAAATTTGAGGCCAAAATCAGATCAGCCATAATTTTGCTGAATGATGAAGTAGGCTGGGGGCGGTGGTGGGAAGGATAGAGAGAGAGAGGGGATAGTATTATTTAATCTACCCATTCTATTTTTTGCGTTCTTAATGAAATATTTTGGCTACTATTTATGTAACATTATCGGGCTAATACCCAATGCAGAATAAATCAGGTGATCTGGCTTTTTTCGGCCATTTGCATTTTGAACAGAAAGGTAGGAGAAAAGATGAATTAACACAGCCACTAAGAATACTGCACAATACTCTAAACGAATAGATCCTTTTCAATTTGACCTTCAATATCCAGCCATCAGGAATTAGCCTTGGTATTTGATAGTATTCATGCATTCAATTTTTTTATATCTTTGAAGGTAAGTTTTGCATATATATTTGATGTTCCAAATTCCTTTTGCTAAATGTGTTTCACTGCCATTAAAGTACCTTTGAGGTATATTCACTCTTTCAACGCAGGTTCCAGATTGTGCATTGCTGATTATTCAAGCATCAAATTATACAGAGCAGACAATCTGTTTTTGCCCAAGAAATAAATATTGATCAGCAAGCTGGAGAGAAATGACCTTTCTCAATTGTAAGATTTGAACCCTGAATCTTCAGACTGGAAGATGGAGTTCTTACAGTCACATCTAGCAAACTATAAATTATACCAGCAGACAATACATGCTTGATCATTATGCTGCATCATTGAACTTTGCCTTAAGATACAAAGAAATTATATTATGGAGAAAGTCTGTTTTAGCTTTGGCTTTTACTCTCTGTGCAAGTGAATACAAGTACGCATTTTCTGCCCCAACCAAGAACTCTAGAATTACATGATAACCTCACGCATCTCCATTGGATTAACTTTTTCTCGCTTTCTGTTCTCATAATCCTACATTTATATCAACCCTACCTCCACCATACTTGACCCCAAAACAACTGGAAGAGTCTGGTTTCCAGTTGGACATACAAACAACTGCAGATGCTCGCTTAGAACAAAAAGACAAAGTGCTGGAGTAACTCAGAGGGTCAGGCAGCATCGATGAAGATGATTTTCCGGGTCGTGCTGTTTCAGGGCTGAAGAAGAGTCCCAACCCGAAACTTCACCTATCCATGTTCTCCTGAGATACTCCCTGACCCATTGAGTTATTCCAGCATTTTGAGTCTGGTTTCTATTTACACTTCTATGGATTCTTTACAATTTGACAGTAGGAAGAAGTTTGCAACCTATAAACCCAAAAGCCATCATGCAAAGAAACGTTGGCAGTATTTGTGGGGAGTTATTTCTCTTCTAAGTATTTACACTGTACTCAATTATTATGTTTCAGTTTCATCAGACACAGAAAATGGTAAATGTGTTTTAACTTGTTGAGGCATGGAAAGAACAAAGGTAGTGTTTGTGATGAGGTGGTGATCAAGCAAGATTTAGAAGGTCAAGTCAAGTCAAGTCAAATTTATTTGTCACATACACATACACGATGTGCAATGAAATGAAAGTGGCAATGCCTGCGGGTTGTGCACAAAAAGAATTACAGTTACAGCATATAAATAAAGTTAATAAGTTACTATTAGTGTCGACAAAAATTTAGTCTCTGGGGTTATAAAAGTTGACAGTCCTGATGGCCTGTGGGAAGAAGCTCCGTCTCATCCTCTCCGTTTTCACAGCGTGACAGCGGAGGCGTTTGCCTGATCGTAGCATCTGGAACAGTCCGTTACTGGGGTGGCAGGGGTCCCTCATGATCTTGCTTGCTCTGGATCTGCACCTCCTGATGTATAGGTCCTGCAGGGGGACGAGTGTAGTTCCCATGGTGCGTTCTGCCGAATGCACTACTCTCTGCAGGGCCATCCTGTCCTGGGCAGAGCTGTTCCCAAACCAGACTGTAATGTTGCTGGACAGGATGCCTCTACAGCCCCAGAGTAGAAGCAATGAAGGATCCTCAGAGACACTCTGAATTTCCTCAGTTGTCTAAGGTGGTAAAGGCGCTGCTTAGCCTTACCCACCAGTGCGGCAATGTGCGTTGCCCACGTCAGATCCTCTGCGATGCGGACTCCCAAGTATTTAAAACTGCTCACCCTATCCACAATAGACCCATTTATCTCCAGTGGCGTGTTCTGAGTTCTGATCATATACCTGAAAATTAATACCATCTCTCCACAGATTCTGCCTGGCCATTTGAGTATTTCTAGCATTTTCCAATTTTATTTCAGATTCCCAGCTATCTGAAAAGTTTTTTTTAAATTATTATGGTGGAAGTGAATATCAGGCTGCCCTCAAAAGTCGTCTTGTACATCTCTTGTGGTTGGTAACTTCATCCTCAGGCATTTTACTAAACTTGACTTTCTTTGTATTTCGCTGCTCTTGCTGAACTATATCTGTTCCATTGGCATTATCAGGCACTATTTTAATCTGCAGCCTTTATAATTCTCTGATTCTGGGCTACCCTATTGTTTTTCACCAGAGAAACATCTGTCAGAGACAGCCTCATACATGCTTTTCGTTCAGAAAAAATGATGTTATTCATTAATGGATACTGATGTGATGGTAATTTGCACTTTACTTTTACGCTCACTTAGTCTGACCTGGAGTCAAATATTCCTTAATTACTGTTGAGCAATTATAGATGAGTTTTCCACGAGGGGCTTTTCAAACATTAATTATCGTCCATCCCAGCTTTCCACAAATGTTAATTAATCTGCTTTTAAGAGGGCCGCAAATCCCCTGAGCAGCACTAATCCTGGACTGGAAATCTGTTCGCAGCTTTCCTCAACCATATTTTTGATTCTCTTCTGCGGTCAATGATCCCGTAGGAATGATCAAAGTTGGGAGTGTCATTCCCACAACTCTCTTTCTGGGAAGTAGGATGGCAATGCGAACTATCGGAATATCACACAATGACCTTTCTGTTTTGACACTGTGAAACAATTACTTTTAAAATAATATCCTGCTTGACAACTGTAAAGTGAAATGGGAATAGAGTGGACAGGTATGCAAGGAATTCCACTCAAGCTTCCTCATGTAAGTTTATGTGTTTGCTAACGGGCTCCACCATAACAATTAGCTTGCACCATCAGTTACCACTTTGCAAAGCTAACTTCATTGTCAAGGTTAACACCTCCAAAGAGACACCTAAAAATGAGCTACATGATGGGTTTTCAATCATTTTTTTCCAAATCTCTGGTGCCTTAATTGTCGAGACTAGCTTCAGAGCTTTGGCCTCTTTTGTGTCAAAGTCAAGCATTTCAACATTTAATTTTATAAGGTTTGAGGAGAAATTGAAGTATACTCAATTTCAAATTAGAATCATTGTGATGATCTGTGCTGGCTATCAGTGCATATTTTATATCTCAGATGTGTCATTTCAAGATATCAGAGGAAAATGTAATGAAGTGATTTGCAGGCATGCTGGCGCTGTTAGTTTTTCTAACCACTTTTCTTACCACGTCCTCTGCTAACCTATAAATGTGAGGTTATCCACTTTGGTGGCAAGAACAGGAAAGCAGACTATTATCTGAATGGTGGCCGATTAGGAGAAGGGGAGATGCAACGAGACCTGGGTGTCGTGGTACACCAGTCATTGAAAGTAGGCATGCAGGTGCAGCAGGCAGTGAAGAAAGTGAATGGTATGTTGGCATTCATAGCGAGGGGATTTGAGTATAGGAGCAGGGAGGTTCTGCTGCAGTTGTACAGGGCATTGGTGAGACCACACCTGGAGTATTGCGTACAGTTTTGGTCTCCTAATCTGAGGAAAGACATTCTTGCCATAGAGGGAGTACAGAGAAGGTTCACCAGATTGATTCCTGGGATGGCAGGACTTTCATATGAAGAAAGACTGGATAGACTCGGCTTGTACTCGCTGGAATTTAGAAGATTGAGGGGGGATCTTATAGAAACGTACAAAATTCTTAAGGGGTTGGACAGGCTAGATGCAGGAAGATTGTTCCCAGTGTTGGGGAAGTCCAGAACAAGGGGTCACAGTTTAAGGATAAAGGGGAAGTCTTTTAGGACCGAGATGAGAACGTTTTTTTTCACACAGAGAGTGGTGAATCTGTGGAATTCTCTGCCACAGAAGGTAGTTGAGGCCAGTTCATTGGCTATATTTAAGACGGAGTTAGATGTGGCCCTTGTGG
Organism: Rhinoraja longicauda; assembly: GCF_053455715.1. Taxonomy (NCBI): domain Eukaryota; kingdom Metazoa; phylum Chordata; class Chondrichthyes; order Rajiformes; family Arhynchobatidae; genus Rhinoraja; species Rhinoraja longicauda. The sequence continues at coordinate 19,699,353 of NC_135975.1, read as the reverse complement.
CTAAAGGGATCAGGGGGTATGGAGAGAAGGCAGGTACGGGATACTGAGTTGGATGATCAGCCATGATCATATTGAATGGCGGTGCAGGCTCGAAGGGCCGAATGGCCTACTCATGCACCTATTTTCTATGTTTCTATGTCTATGTTTCTACCCCATCGGTATTCTTCTGCTGTTCTGTCTTGCCATTATTCTTGGATTGAATCCAGCCTACTTTTTGTGTCTTTTGGGTCTAAAGTGCCATTGTTATTGTTCCAATTAGGAGCAGCGAATTTCAACTTTACCACTTTTCTTTCTTGCTTTGACTGGAAACTCGCCTCACTAATCTCCTACCCTCTTATCTGGCTCACTCTGTTCAACACAATGTACCGGAAATACAGGACTTCAGGGCTTGAGCTATAGGGAGAGGTTGGGCAGGCTAGGTCGTCACCCATTCCTTCTCTCCAGAGATGCTGCCTGTCCCGCTGAATTACTCCAGCATTTTGTGTCTATCTTTGATTTAAACCAGCATCTGCAGTTCATTCCTGCCCACTAGGACTTTATTCCTTGGAGCACAGGTGGATGAGGAGGTGATCTTATAGAGATGTATCTGGTCATGAGCAGAATAGATAGGGTAGAAGCACAGAGCCTTTTACCCAGAGTAGGGAAATCAAGAATCAGGGGGCATAAGCTAAGGTGAGAGGGGAAAAATTTAGCAGGAACCCCAAAGGCAAACTTTGCGCAGTGCTTGGTGGGTATATGGAACGAGCTGCCAGGAGATAGTTGAGGCAGGTAGTATAACAACATTTAAAAATCATTTGTACAGATACATGGATAGAAAAGGTTTAGAGAGACGTGGGGCAAATGCGGGCTGGTGGGACTAATGTAGATTGGGAATCTTGGTTGGCAGGAGCAAGTTGGTCCAAATGGTTTGTTTCCATGCGATAAATAACTCTATGACTAGATCATTATTTCCCTCCAGCATAGGGGCTATCCATAAAGAGAACAGTTTGTAAAATTTAATTAACCATATTGGCGTACAATTTGAATGTAGGTTGTGGTCAGTTACACCTTCTCCTTTTTCAACATCTCCAGGTCAGGCTGGACCTCCCGCCATATTTCCAGCCCCCAAAACTGACAGTATCTTTGTTATCTTGATCATTTTTCCTCTTCCAGCCTTTTCTTAAAACAAATGAGGTAAAGGAGAAATATGATTCTGATGGGTTTGGAAAGAGTGAGTATGATCCAACTTGCAATGTGATTGGTAAACAGAGCACACAAAATGAAATGATTAAAAGTGTTAGCAAGGGAATATTGGAATTGTGTTATATTCACAGGTTGTTATTATGATCTAGAATGCAATACCTTAAAAGAGTGTTAGAATTTATTTAATAGTAATTTTCAAAGGGGAATTGGAAGTAACTTGAAATGAGAAAATCTGCACAGCAAAGGCAAAAGAAGAGTTTGGATCAATTGGATAATGTTTTTAGTGCACTGGCATGCCAATTAAATGAGAGACTTCTTCTATGTTGTATGAATCTGATTGTACACTGGTTTCATATTTTTCCCATTTCATAAGGTGGCATGGTGACGCAGCGGTAGAGTTGCTGCCTTACAACAAATGCAGTGCCGGAGACCTGGGTTCGATCCTACGGGTGCTGTCTGTACAGGGTTTGTACGTTCTCCCCATGACCTGCGTGGGTTTTCTCCGCGATCTTTGGTTTCCTCCCACACTCCAAAGACGTACAGGTTTTTAGGTTAATTGGCTTGGTAAATGTAAAAATTGTCCTTGGTGGGTGTAGGATAGTGTTATTATGCGGGGATCGCTGTTCGGCGCGGACCCGGTGGGCCGAAGGGCCTGTTTTCACGCTGTATCTGTAAACTACACAGTACATTGCTTTCCTCAGAACTCTGTGTCTCCTGTTGACTGCTCATTCCAAATCTCATTGGTGGAACTAGGAGTGAATTTGCAGTTTAAAAAAACACTTCATAGAAATTTAAAGACGTGCGGGTCAGTAGGTTGATTGGCTTCTGTAAAATTGTAAATTGTTCCTAGTGTGCGTGGGATATTGCTAATGTATGGGGTGGTCAGTGCAGACTCAGTGGGCTAAAGGGCCTGTTTCGGATAGAAACATTTGAGACACAGGTGCTCAACAAGGTGTGCCTGGTTTATTTGGCTCTGCCTCTGGAGCACATTAAGATGGCGGCGGTGGAGGTTAAAGGTGAAAGTCAGTGGCTGGGAATGGTCTGTGACCTACCGTGCTCTTCGGAAAGCATCCTAAGTTGTGTGGTTGGTTCAAGGATGTGGTACATGGTGACCTTGCCGCATCGAAACAGAGGGAGGGTTGCGGGAGATGACAGCTGGCATGGATGGTCGCAGGGTTTGTGATGTTAAAATGGGAAGTCGAGGCGGTTGCTCGAGCCTCAGCAGTAGCCTAGTAAGTAAAGGTAGCTTGAAGCAGTAAAGACCTTGATAGGAACCAACAGTATTGTACTTGCCCAGGCCGACCCTGATGTTAACACTCCAGTACTGCCAGGACCCCTGACTTAAACGTGAGAAAATAAGAATTGCAGAGGTGATACAAGGATGCTAGTTTACAAAAAAATTCACAACGTGCTGGAGTAACTCAGCAGGTCAGCTAGCATCTCAGGAGAACATAGAGGTCATAGCCTCAGAATTGGTGCTCTTTTAGAAAGGAGGAGAGGAGGAACTTCTTTAGTCAGAGGATAGTTAATTTGTGGAACTCATTGCCACAGAGGGCTGTGGTGGCCTAGTCAGTGATATTTTAAATGCAGTGATAGACAATGTTTTGATTAGAAAGGGTGTCAAGGGTTATGGGGAGAAGGCAGAAAATGGGATTAGGAGGCAGAGATCAACCATGATTGAATGGCAGGGTAGACTCGATGAGCCTAATGGCCTAATTCTCCTATAACTTGTGAACTTGTGAACATGGATAGGTGACATTTTGGGTCATGTCAGGATCCTTTTTCAGACTGATTGGGGGTGGGGGTGGGGGTGGGGGTGGGGGTGGGGGTGGGGGTGGGGGTGGGGGTGGGGGTGGGGGTGGGGGTGGGGGTGGGGGTGGGGGTGGGGGTGGGGGTGGGGGTGGGGGCGGGGGTGGGGGTGGGGGGGGGGAGCTCAAAGAGAGGTGGGGCAGGATAAAGTCTAGCAAGTGTTAGGTGGATGCAGGTTTTATTTGGCATATGATGAGACAAAGGCCAGAGATGAAAATATAAAAAGTGTGAGATAAGGATAATAGAGGTACAGATTGTGAAGCCAGAACAATGAATATAGGTGGAAGGGGAGAGATGGGTGCGGGTCTGGGTGAGGCACAGGGAAGAGAGTGGGATGTGGATAAAAGGGAGTTGCCTGCAGGTTAAATCAGAGAATTAGATGTTTTTAATGTGTCCAAATGGAACATGAGGTGCTGTTCATCCAGTTTGTGTGCGGCCTCACTCTGGTGATGGAGGAGGCCCGGGACTGAAAGGCCAATATGGGAATGGGAAAGGGAGTTAAAATGGTTAGAAACCAGGAGATCCAGCAGGCCTGCCATAAGCCCCAGCCTATCATAACTGTTTACCTACAAGAAAGCTTGATGGATTAAATAATCTTTACCTGTCTGTCGTTATTCGTTAGGTAAATGGAGCGAGTAAGTTAACAGATAAGCTATGACTTCCTTGAGAGACGGAACAGGATTGAGGAGCTTCAATAGATGTTTCTGTGAAATAATTTTAATGAAATTCCAAGTTAGCAATTCATCCAGTGTCTGTGTCCTGATGCTATCTGTTGACTTATTTACATAGCCAATAGAATTCAATTCACTTTTAGCAGATTGCTTCCTTCTTTTACAAACTGTACACTATTTATTACAGGCACTGGTCTATATTTGAAATGGAAAATATCAATGCAATGACCTGTCAATGTTAACCCATGGAGTATTACATTATAGATGTAATTTTGATAATGCTTTCATAGAGTAGTGCCCTTGTAATGTGCTACAAACAATAATAAATATCATTGTGTTGAATCAACCACTAAACATTTGAATCATTTATCAAAATTGCTGAATAGCTTTACCCTGTTCAGAAAAACTCTTGCATTGATTCCAATAATAAAGGAGAAAAATACGTTGTTTGGGGAATGTTGGCTGAATTGAAAGTACTTCTGGCTTTTGAAAGGAAGAAATAATGAGAAGATTCAAAATGTTTAACATCAGCTTAATTCCAAATAGTTTTCTGACCTGGCTGCAAATATTATTTTTCCTTAAGCTGGAAATTATATCATATAATCTTCATCTTAAGAATTCTCTCCATATAAGCTGTGTAATATTGGAGGGGTACCAAATTAAGAATTGATAGGAGTGTGTAGGATGGAACTGCAGATGCTGGTTTACACCGAAGATAGTCACAAAATGTTGGAGTAACTCAGCGGGACAGACTGCATCTCAACCGGAAAGGTCATCCATTCCTTCTATCCAGAGATGCTGCCTGTCCCGCTGAGTTACGCCAGCATTTTGTCTATCTTAAGAATTGATTGGAGATGGTTTACTCTATTAATGGAGCTATATAAATGCAATGTTGTTGCTGTTTGGTAGATAGTTTTCCCATGAATTCCCCAGAGGCTGCTTGGAAAAAACAGCTGTACTATACAAATTATTATACATAATCATCTTTGTAAAGGAGTCGATTTATTGACGTAATGGATATTTGAATATTCATGAGGAGTGCACAGGACAAATTATGATTTGCCAGTGGCCAATGGCCCATTAAGATAGTGAACAGGATCTTGATTGAGAACCAGCTCAAATACAGACATTGTCAAATGCTTTGCAGCCTTTCACACCCATTGTGGCCAAACTGAAGATGACACCGCATAAAGCCATGACATTGGAGAATTAGGCCATTCAGCCCATCGAGTTTGCTCTACCTTTCGATCATGGCTGATCTATGTTTCCCTCCCAAACCAGAATCTATCAATCTCCACTTTAAAAGTACCCAGAGACACTTCCGGTGGCGCTATGGACTGAGTAAGTCGCACGCCAACTAGCTCCGTGAACATTTCGATCTAAGAAGAGAGGAACGAGACGGGCCCGTTGCAACTTACCGGCAATTCTCAACGAAGGGTGGGTGACGTCATCAGATCGCGACTTTTAATAGTAAATGTCGACAAGTCGCACCCCCCCCGTTAAAAACCGTTAAAAAAGGAATGGTTAGAACAAGACTGTTGGAAGAAGTAGAACCAGGACAGATGGAAGCCTCTGCTACAGCCCAAACTTCAGCGTTGACTCAGGAAGAAACTTTCAAACGAACCCGGAATCCACAGCCAAAAAAAATTGGTTTGGAAGAATTTCGTAGCGTTGTTGGTGAGGAGCTTTCAGGTATGAAGTCTCAAGTAACAAATATGACGGTTGAACTCCAAGAGATGAAAGCTGAATTAGTATCGCTTAAAGGAATGAAGGGGGAAATGCTAACTATTATTAAGGATCAGTTGGCTACATCAAAGGCTGAAATATGTGAAATCATGAATGAACACATGGAGGAAGTAACCTCCAAGCTATAAAAGTTGGACTCTGATTTTTCCGGTAAGCTGAACCACATCACTGAGTCAATACAACAACATGATGAGGCTATATGTGAGTTGGAAACCTTAGCCGAGACGAGTGCTGAAACAACAAAAGCAGTATTGACGGAGACTCAGCGTTTATCTGATTTATTGATGAAATTAACTGAAAAATGTACGGACCTAGAGGGTCATTCTAAACGACAAAATTTAAGAATTCTTGGAGTTAAAGAAGGTAAAGAGAAAGCTAAAAACCTTCGTGACTTTACTGCTGAGCTGTTACAAGAAGTTTTGAAAATGGATTCAAAGCCCTTGCTGGATCGAGCCCACAGAGCACTGAGAGCACGGCCAGGTGCTAACGCCCCTCCAAGGCATTTGATACTGAAGGTGCATTATGCTCACGTTTTAGAAGATATGCTGTCGAGAATTGCTAGTAACATTTCAAGGCGATGAGATTCGCATCTTCAGAGATTACCCTGCTGAGGTGGTCAAGAAAAGAGCACTGTTCAATGAGTCAAGATCTATTCTTAGGAAGATCTCAGCGCTCAGATTTGGTATGTTGTATCCAGCAAAACTTCGAGTTACCTACAATCAAACAGAATCCTTTTTTACTGACCACAATAAAGCACTGGAATTCGCTCGGGAGATCGAAAGGTCGCTGAAGGGTTGAATATAACTTCACGGCTTTATTAATTGGCAGACAACTGATTGGACTTTAAAATATTAAAACCTAAAGATTTAAGCTTAGTGTATATACTATACGAATATTAACCGTAACTAATTACTATTAATCAAAAAACATATATATTTTTATTAATCATTACTAATAAGAAGTACAAGTAATATTTGATTTATGTAAACTTTACTTCGAACACTTAATTAATATACCTTAGACAGAAAAATCGATTTATTATAGACTAATTAGTTTCGGGCCTGCCCCGTTTAACTCTCTTTTATAAAATATTAAAAAAACAACAACTTCGTTAAAAAACGGAGCTAGTATTTTTTTTTTTTTTACATCCCACGGAAGTCCTTAGATATTTTGCCACCTTAGGGTGGCTATCACTAACTGCACTAATTGTAGTTGTAGTTTTAGTTGTTTCTTCTTTTTTCCTGCACTCTTTTAACCTTTTATATATTGATTTTTTTTTTAGATTCAATTTTTATTATTATGTCATTTTTCAGAATTTATATACCTTTGGGAGATATTTCCGGGAGACATTCTACGTAGTACAAAAGATCATCCACCCTTCATTCAAGAAAAATGTTGTAGTTCGGGTGCCAGGCCATTTGCTTTATTATAGACTATTTATCGGTTAAGATGCAAGATACTACTAGGAAAACAGGGGGTAAAGGTATTACATTTTGTAGTTGGAATGTCAAGGGTATTAATGAACCAATTAAAAGTGGTAAAGTACTTTCACATTTAAAATCTATTGATGCTGATATAATGTTCCTTCAGGAAACTCATCTCAAAAATGTAGCACATAATAGATTGAAAGGCAAATGGATTGATTAATTATTTCACTCATCATTTCCCTTTAAATCAAGAGGTGTTGCCATTTTAATTCGTAAGGGTATACCATTTATACATACTTCCTCTATAATCGACACTGAAGGTAGATATGTTATATTAGTGGGAGAACTATATTCTACAAAATTGATATTGGTGAATGTCTATGCACCAAATTTTGATAATCCGTTATTTAAAAAAAAATTTTTTAATACCATTCCAGAATTTGGCAATATAACTTGATAATTGGAGGAGGTTTAAATTGTACATTAGATCCTTATTTGGATAGGTCGTCAACTCAAAGGAAAACAAAATCCAAGTCGTGTGAATTATTAAACTCTTATATAAATAGTGCAAATATAAAAGATGTTTGGAGAATTGAAAACCCTTCAGGCCGAGAGTATTCATTTTATTCACCAGTGCATAAAACTTACTCAAGAATTGACTATTTCTTGGTGGACTCCAAACTTATTCCTTATACATATAATTCAAAATATCATAATATTATTATATCCGATCATGCCCCTTTAACATTTAAGGTAAAACTCCAAGGAGTAACGGGGAAACAGACCAATCATATCATATCATATCATATATATACAGCGCGGAAACAGGCCTTTTGGGCCCACCAAGTCCGCGCCGCCCAGCGATCCCCGCACATTAACACTATCCTACACCCACTAGGGACAATTTTTTTTACATTTACCCAGTCAATTAACCTACATACCTGTACGTCTTTGGAGTGTGGGAGGAAACCGAAGATCTCGGAGAAAACCCACGCAGGTCACGGGGAGGACGTACAAACTCCTTACAGTGCAGCACCCGTAGTCAGGATCGAACCTGAGTCTCCGGCGCTGCATTCGCTGTAAAGCAGCAACTCTACCTCTGCGCTACCGTGCCGCCAATTGGAGATTTAATCCTCAAATTTTAAATGAAGAAGCATGTTATGACTATCTTAAATCGCAATTTGAAACTTTTTTTAACGCAAATGACCTCCCTGAAACACCTGCGTCCCTGCTTTGGGAAACATTTAAAGCATTTGTGAGAGGATGTATTATTGCCTTTCAAGCGTCTCAAAACAAGAAGAAGCGGGTTGAACAACATGACCTAGAAAGTCAGATAAAACAATTAGACGTAACAAATGCCATCGCTCCCTCTATTGAAATACATAATAAAATCGCAGCTCTCAAATATAAGTTAAATTATATACTCTCAGCTCATATTTTAAGGCTTTTTCAATATACTAAACAAAAACATTTTGAATTTGGAGATAAACCACAGAAATTGCTAGCACGTCAACTTCGTAAATTAGAAGATGATTCTACAATTCATAAAATTAGATCAGAAAATGGAGATTTGCTTAAACTACCCAAGGATATTAATCAGAGGTTTTTGCAATTTTATCAGTCATTATATTCATCAAAAATAACAGATAGCTCTGCGCAAATGCAAAACTTTTTGCAGGAATGTAACCTTCCTGGTTTGAATGTGAGTGACAGAAATTCACTGGGCGCAGAAATAACTATGAAAGACGTTGAAGAGACCATTAAATCCATGAAAAATGGGAAGACTCCTGGCCCTGACGGTTTAAATAATGAATTTTATAAAAAATTTAGTGATTTGATCTCTCCACGTTTGCAAACTGTATATAGTCACGCCTTTAAACAACAGAGATTACCACAAACTCTGACTGAATCAACAATAATACTTATTCCTAAAAAAGATAAGGATTCTGAAGACCCTGGTTCGTATAGAGCGATAGCTCTTTTAAATACTGATCAGAAGATATTAGCGAAAATCTTAGCTCATAGATTAAGTCTAGTTATAGATAAATTGATACACCCCGATCAATCAGGCTTTATAGCTAAACGATATTCATTTTTCAATCTGAGACGCTTGTTCAATATAATATATTCAAATAGACTATTAAACGAAGATTTAGCAATCATCTCGCTAGATGCTGAAAAAGCATTTGATCAAGTAGAATGGCCCTATCTTTTCTCAGTGATGGAAAAATTTCAATTAGGTGAAAATTTTTGTTCATGGGTGAAACTTTTATATACATCCCCAACAGCTAGAAAATTAACTAATCAAATGCTGTCATCCAAATTTCATTTATTTAGGGGTTGTAGACAAGGATGCCCACAAGGATGCTTCTATTTGCCCTTATTATAGAACCACTTGCTGAGAGTATTAGATCAAATTCAGATATTCATGGTTATAACACTAAACATACAACCAATAAAATTTCTTTATATGCGGATGATGTATTAATATACATTACAAAGCCAGAAATTAGTATTCCGAATTTATTAAATCTCATAACTCAATTTGGTTCATTTTCAGGTTATAGAATTAACTGGTACAAAAGTGAAATTATGCCAATAATGGAGCACAATCCGGCCATACTTCAACAATTTCCTTTTAAAATTGCCTATGAAAAGTTTAAATATCTTGGAATTTACGTGACTAGGAAATATACTTCTTTATTTAAATTAAATTTTCCTCCTTTACTCACTAAATTACACAGAAATATCCAATTTTGGAAAACACTTCCTATATCATTAGTTGGTCGTAGTAATGCTATAAAGATGATCTTTCTTCCACAGCTACTATACTTATTTCAAGTAATTCCGATCTATCTTCCAAAAAGCAAGTGGCTTTCTGATATGAAATGAGCACTGGGATAGATACAGTTGTTCAAATACCTTTCCAATCATTTGAAATATATATCTATAATTTATATTATCTGTTTGATTTAATTTCTTTTCTCACTTCACTGTTCCAGATATTCCACTATAAATCAAAAAAAGACATGATGCACAGGGGACCATGATATTTGTCTTTGATTATATAGGATCATGTATCATTTTAGACTAGTTTAATGCTATGATGCTCCATGTGATATCATTTTTCCGAACATCCATTTGAATGCTTGTGTGGAAATTTATCTTGCAAGTTGTGAACAGAAGACCCAACAAGACCCGACAAGAGCCAAAGATATTATTTTATGCACAATTGATTTCAACAGAATCTTTAGGAACTTAAGAAACAGTACAGAATTTTATTTGAGCTTTGCATTAGCACATAGTTGGCTGATTCTCTATGCGCAAGAATCATTAATAATTCAGGAGGTTGGAATATATTTTACTTCTCAAGACAACTGCTCCTAAGTTACTTCAATGTTACAGAAATCATCAGAAATTCAGAAGTTGGAGTATGTTTTACTTTTCTCATTTCTTTTTAAAAAGACAACTAATCCTGCACCTATTGTCTATTGTCTACTCCAAAGTTAACAATGATACCTTTTTGTGAATTATGGTTAGTTTTACAATGCTGTGCAGTATTGAAAGCTTTTCTTCTTTTAAATACTGCTCGGTTTTATTCTCATGTTGACTACAATAATAATAATTTTACTCTGCTGAGAATGAAAACAAGCTACCAAAAGTCAGAGGAATGTGCACAAATCCAAAATACAAATTTATTTTGAATTTAAAATTTACATGTAGATTTGCAAAAAATCTGTGGCTCAGAAACACATTTTTGTACCCATGTTGCCTGTGTCGATATTTATACTCCATGAAGATACCCTTTCCCTCCAGTTACCTTTTCTCACCCTGGCTCCAAGCACTTTGATTCCCTTCACTTCTGTACACGTTGTGTTGATCTGATGCAATAATCCTTCCATTTGTCCCCCTCCATGTTGTAATAAGGTTAATAATAATCATTATCCTTTACTCATCCCACAACGGGGAAATTTGCAGGGTTACAGCAGCAAAGTGGATAGCAAAAATAAATAAGCATTTATTTAAAAATAAAATAACAGTAATTATCTTTATTTACTGGTCTGCTAGGAGCAGTGCTGATTGTGCAGTCTGATGGCAGCAGGAAGGAAGAACCTTCGATATCTCTCCTTCACACACTTGGGGTGAAGAAGTCTGTCACTGAAGGAGCTGCTCAGTGCAGTGACAGTGTCCTGCATGGGGTGGGAGGAGTTGTCCAGCAGTGGTGATCGCAGTGATATTACTCCCATGCATTGTATGGTGAACCACTGCGTGAATTCTATAAATTTCAAAAATATAAATGGAAAAATAATTCCTGGACAGTCCTGCAGAATACTTCGCCGTCTCACATTCTCGCAGTGTGCATTCCAAAGGGCAAAGTCAAACAATTGACCTCATGTTCGCTTGCAGTGAAATTCCTGAGTTACCCAAAGGCATTCGGGATGATAATTTGCAGTTATGTAGGTAATTCAGATATTTCCTAAGGGATCTGAACTAATAGTAATACAGGTGGGTGCCAACTAGTCAGTGAGGATATGGTGGGCAAAATAACATGCTGTATGAATCAATGACTCTATGCTCTACACGTCCATGACTCCAATATAGTTTACACAGCTATATTAGTGTATTAGAGCCTTAATGAGGAAACACTGGTTTCATCAAACTGGGGTGGAGGTCTGAAGGTTCCAAATGGTGGTTAAAATCACAAATTCTATCCCCCTTGAATGATATTTGATTGAGTACACCATTTGCTGAAGCATAAAAGATTATAACCCAAAGACTGCCAAGTTTTCTTAAGTCGAAGAGCTCTTTTATTACAGACACAGACACAATGCACCAAATGTAGACCTCTGCGTGTCTTTGTTTGAGAAGAATGCACAGTATGGTCAAATAATAATTCAATGGGAACTTAACATTATCTATCTGCTTGCACTTTATTGCTCAGTGTTTTGTTCCCACTCTTCCTGATACCATGACTTTTCTTGACACTGTTTTCAAACCTATGCATACTTTCTTGATTCATTGTGACGCGGACAAGTACAAGATTCAAGGGTTTGCTGTGAGCAGTACATGGTGTACGGTTCCATCATCATTTATTCTAACACATTTAGATTCATGTCAACATCCTATTACCACTGTCTTTTGATGTCCTGCATTAGGCAAACAGGTTTCTTATTGAATTCTGTAAACTTCTCGGGTCCTTTATTAATTGGTTATTTCAAAGCAATTCATGAACATGTGGGTTTGTGGCTGATGAGGGGCACGTTCCACTTGCTTTATTAAATTTCAACTGCTCTCAGCTCATAATCTATTCATTCTCTGCACAATTATTCATAATTTAAATTGTCAATATGTTGCAGAAACATACCGAGATACTTCACCTAGGTATTGCAGTTTACCTGGGTATTGAACAGTCTGATGTCCCAGATCATAGATTGTCATTTTCTCCAGTCTTGGCCAAAAGTGCCACACTGATTCCAGGGCCTGTATGAAGATGTAACAAAAAAAGTACATTGTTAGATGACCTAGGAAGAGAAAAAATATAGCTATTTAAAACTGTCTCTGGACTTGTATCCCATTTTCTTCCTAAAGCCTTTACCTGGAAGAAGTAGGATCCAACCTTTGTTAATTATGTTTTCTCAGTAGTCATGAGTTTGTGTTTGAGAGCCCATTATAACAGTGACCATTTCACGGGGGATATCAGGAGGAGATGGAAATTATTAAATATCGTGCATATTCAATTGATAATGCACAAAATTAGAAATAAAACACATGCATGGACAGAAAATCAAGATTAACTGTTTAAACCAAGATCTCCTTGCAGTAACTGTTGTAATGTTAAAGGGCAAAGGAATTTTTTTTAAATATGAGTTACGTTGAACACATCGATTTGATCCAACTGGAATTCACAACTTGTGATTGGTTTAGAAAAATATTGGTCAAAACTTCATCCCCGAATCGCTAATTGATATACAAACTAATACTAAAAGTAGTATTAGTGTAATATTCTAATATTATAATCCTAATTTTACCATTAGAGCTGTATGATTAAGTCTGTAGATTCTTCCCTATCTCCTAAATTGGGTGGTGGCACAGCAGTAGAGTTGCTGCCTTACAGCGCCAGAGACCCAGATTCGATCCTGACTACGGGTACTGTCTGTACAGAGTTTGTACGTTCTCCCCATGACCGCATGGGTTTTTCCTGGGTACTCTGGTTTCCTCCACACTCCAAAGACGTACAGGTTTGTAGGCTTCGGTAAAGATTGTAAATTGTCCCTAGTATGTAGGATAGTGCTAGTTTATTGCACTTTATTGTGCAATAAAGTGTAAGAGGTGATTGCTGGTTGGTGTGGACCTGTTTCCGCGCTGTAAACTAAACGGAACTAAATTCAATTGCATTGAAGTCAATTTCATGGGGTTTGGAAGTAAAATGCCACTTGATGGCCCCTGTACTTCATTGGGTCACTTGAACAGAAGGCCCATCAAGAGGCTTTGTGTGCAGTTTTCTGCTTAAACTGGAAAATGGCTCTTGAAGCATTGAAGTGGGAGATTAAGACTGAATGCTTTTCTGAACAACGTGCAATATTTGAAACAAACATTGAAAATTGATTATACTTTTGAATGTCGCATTTTATGTACTAAAGACCATTTTGAAATGTTACATATTGTGCTGTGCATCTATTGTTATGTGCTTGTGGTATAATGTTGCCATTTTTCCAACTGTGTTTATCACAAATACTTCTGATATTGTACATGAGTAACCTTCTGCATTTTTATTTCTAAGCCTTCAAAGATGGTAGAGTTCTCAAAATGAAATGATTGTTCATAAATTAAACAGTGGTAGATTATAAGTTGTCGTTTCTGTTTGTCCACTGCAGGCATTTGCAGCAATTTGTATCCTGGAGTTAATTTGAAGTGAGCTTACTATTGTTAAAGAGAATACCTTACACTATTTTTACCACACTCACCACACATGCATAGCATAGAGTAGCATAAAATGGCATTTTAGATTACTAGGTTTTCTTGTATCCCACTGCTAATTATTAGCTCTTCAACGTTTGCCTCCTAGATATTTAAACATAGGATGGTGTATTTAAAGAGACTAGGTCTGATAATAAAAAATACATTTAAAAGCACTTTCGCCTTTTCATGGATTTTACAATAAAATGTGAAACTTAGCTGCATGGACAACAATCAATTGTCCTTGAATCTTGAATTTTGATTCTTCATTTGACATCGGCATTAATGGCAACTTAATTCCAATTCCTAGAATTTGCTGTAAGGAATTAATTCAAATGTATATGGGAAAAAATGATGTTGGATCATATCAACTGTACATAATTTATTAGGTTTCTGTGCCTGATAGGTACTGTTTTTAGTGTTGGCACAAGTAGAATTATTCCTCCTTGTACCTGCTCCTACTATTTGCCCCTAAGATTTAAAAAAACATAAAAAGTGCTGGAAATACTCAGCATGCCAGGCAGCATTTGTGGGTAGATGGGTGAATTAACATTTCAGGTCAAGGATCTTTTGTCAGAACTGGAAAGGAGGCTAAACAATGCTGCAGGGAGAGTGGTGGAGGAGGGATGTTTCTGGTAGGGTAAAGCTGAGGTGGCCAATGGTCAATGAATGGCAGTTAGAGAGTGAGAAGATAGATTAAAGAATGTAGGAGTTGAAAAATGCAGAGGAGGAGGACATGTCTAACTGGTTACATCACTCTTACAGAGAAAAAAACAAAAGGTGGAAATATACAAATAAGCTGAGCTACTTTCACAGATAGACAACTGGTACAGACAGAGGATGCAGAAAAATTTCACAGGACTGGAATGTTTGACATAGGACTGATTGGATAGACTTGGACTGTTTCTGCTGGAGTGAATGAGGGGCTAACATGGAAGTTGATCAAATCATGAAGAGCACAGATAAGGTAGGTGGCCATAGTCTTTCCCGTGGGTAAGGTAGCCTAAAACTATAGGGCAAATGTTTAAGATAGTGAAACTATTGGAAAGGCAAGTTTTTGCACACAGAGGGTGATGGATAAATGGGATGGACTACAAGAGGAAGTAGTGGGGACTGGTCTAATTACCACTTTGAAATTACATTTTGGGCAAATTCATGGATAGGAAAGATCTGGAAGAATATGGGCTAAATGCACACAATTGGGACTAGCTCTGGAAGGCCTGTTTATATGATGCTTCAACATGACATTGGCTCTGTGCTAAATATCCAATAGGCCCAGTACTTATATCAACTAATGAACAAATTATTACAATGTTAAGGAAACTGTTAGTCACTTTCAGCTATATACATATAAAATTCAATATTTTATCATGTAAAAGTAACTAGCAGAAGCATTAATTAATTAATTTATTAATTTATCAGCTTTCTTGGACAGCATTCCTAATCAATAAAACAGAGAGACTAAATAAACTCCCTAACATATTCCAAAGTCCCTTGACAAATTGCTAATCAGTTGCTAATCGGAAGCCAAGCATGGATCATGGCAAAGCAAAAAAAAAATTTGAATCGGTGAGCTATGCAGTCTAGAATGATATCACAAAGTATTTAATTGATGCAACTTAATAAAACCTTCCATTAAAACATATAACAGTATTATCAAGTAACCTTTACCTGGAAATGCGACCAAATACTGAATCAAAGTACAATGATAATAATAGCATCTTCAAGGGAGATAGTGGAAAGGATAAGCTGCAACTTGAGATTCAGGCAATTGAGGACCCAATCACCAATACTGGAGAAATGAAGCCAGGATTAGGAGGAATGTAGTAATCAATGAGATAATTATGGAAGGGATGTGAAAGGGAAAATAGCTGAGAACCCTGATTGTAAGAATGAACAAATTAATCTTACAACATTATGTGTGGTGCAAGTATTTAAATGAAATAAAGTTTTTTATTTACATTGGAACTGCTGCCTTTTGTGCAACTTTACAATGAGATGAAGTCAGAACAGAATGTAAGAAAGATATTTATCTCAGCTACAGTATGCAGCAAGGGTTAAAATGACATTAACTACAACTTTTTGCATACATCCAAATTTAACAATGAATATCATTAGCTTGCTTACTTTAAATGAGTTAATGACTGGGATTAAATTTATGCACATAGGAATTGCATCTAAATTTGTTTGACTAGTGTGTTAAAAATAGAACACAATGCAATTCCAAGTCACTGAGGCATTTATGTTCAGTGATTTTGAAAAACCTAATGCACATGTCACTGACCTGGGGGGCAAGTGAATCAACTACATCGCTTCTTTCTTGACAGGATGCAGAATGTAGACTAGGTTTATCTCAGGTACTGATCTTAATAATGTTTAAATTGTTCTAAGTATAGAACCTAGAAATTGGTTTTCATGCTAACCAAACAAATGGAATTATTTATCATCAGCAACAAAAAGCAAATCTCACATCTCTGAAATGAGATCTGAATACGATCAAATGATGACAAAAACATTGAACAGGGTAAAGGGAAAAAATAGTTTGTAATTGGGTGTGGAGCTGGGAAACTGAATGGATGGTTGTCTGTCCATTGCCCTCTACAGATGCTACCGGACCTGCTGAATTCCTCCAGTACTTTGTTTTTGCTAAAGATACTGTAAGTATGGGACAATAAAACGGGAATACACACTAAAGAAAGTGAAGGGACATAGAATTGAGCAATAAGGGGAACATTGAGTTGAGTTTAGTTTATTGTCATGTGTACTGAGGTACAATGAAAAGCTTTTTGTTGCATGCTAACCAGTCAGCAGAGAGACAATACATGATTATAATCGAGCCATCTACAGAATACAAACACATGATCAAGGGATTAACATGAATAACGTTTAGTGCAAGATAAAGTCAGTAAATTCCGAACTAAGATAGTCCGAATGTACGTAACATAAGAGAGTATGTAATGGGAATAGGAAGAGTTCATATCGTCTCTCAAACTTGCTCCACCATTGAACAAGATTATGGGTTATCTGATCTTGGCCTCTGCTCCAATTTTCTGTCTATTCCTCATATCCATTGACTTCCAGAGAAACCAAAATCCATCACACCATCAATTGAGTATTCTCAATTGCTTAGGTACCTAAGTCCTCTGGAGTAAAGAAATCCAAGGAAGTACAAATCTCTGACCAAAGACATTTCTCCCCTTATCTCGGAGTTAAATGAGTGGCCCTTGTTCTAAAGACTCAAGTTCTAGACTCTCCCACGAGGGTAAACATCTCTCAGCATCTGCCTCATTAAACCCTCTCAGAAAATCATGTTTCAAAAGGATCATCTCCCATTCTTCTAAACTCGAATGAGCACAGGCCCAACCTGCTTAATCTTTTGACACGAGAAAGCAGGAAGAAGTAGTCTGTGGAGTTCTCAACATTGACTCCAGATTAAATAGAGTTTAATTGGGGCAGGTACATGGATAGGAAAGGTTTAGAGGGACATGAGCCAAAAGCTGACTGGTAGGACTAGTGTAGATGGGGCATTTTGGTTGGCATAGGCTAATTTGGCTGAAGGGCCTGTTCTCATGCTGTATGACTCTATGGCACTAGATCAAACATGGGTAAATAAAGCTTGTCCTGATAACCATCCGACCTCCTCTCTCACCTGAGGAATTTGTGCTCTTCCAAGTTGAACGACACTTTGGAGAAGCAGTGAAAGTGGCAAGGGTACAGAATTGACTCGGGTTGGGGGACTTCAGTGTCTATCAGCAAGAGTAGTTTGATAGAGCTTCCACTGGCCATGTTGGCCAATCATCGAAGTAGATAGCTACCAGACTGGTTTTGTGACAGATGGAAGGTAAACCAACTCAAAGGATAAACCTACATTGTCTCGTCATCAACAATCTAACTATTGTGGATCCATCTATCCATGGAATTATGGGCAGGTCTGGCCACTGCAGCCATTGTGGAAGTACAGTTTTTCATACCAAGGACAACCTCCATCATGTTGTAGAGCCCGGCAAAATGAGATATGTTCACAACCGATCTGGCAGCTCAAAACTGGGTATTCATAATCCTCATCATCCCAGATGTCAGATATCAGCCAATTTAATTCACTCTGTGATATTAAGAATAGCTAAGAATACTGACTACACCAAAGGCTATGGGGCCAAACAACATCCCAGCTGTAATACTACAGATCTATGCTCCAGATCTAGCTGTGCCTCTCACCAAGCTCTTCCAACGCAAAATGTATTTTGTAGTTTTTGTGGACAAGTTGTAAATGGGCAATTTTCTACATGGAATTGAATGAATTTTCTTCCATGTATAAAATTGCCCATTTAGAACTTGTCCACAAAAAACTGTACAAAATCCAATCCAGTCAATGGTTGCCAAATCACTCTGTACTTAAGCATCAGCAAAGTAATGTACAATATTGCCAGCAATTCTATGAAGTTGCCTTTAATCACTGATGAATTGAGAAAGGACGCAAAGTGCTGGGGTAACTCAATGGGTCGGGCAGCACCTCTGGACAATATGGATAGATTGATATGTGCAAGAAGGAACTGCAGATGCTGATAGACACAAAATGTTGGAGTAACTCAGCGGGTCAAGCAGCATCTCTGGAGAAAAGGAATAAATAACATTTCAGGTTGAGACCTGTTTATCAAACCTGGATAGATAGATAGATCTATTTTAGATGTTTTGCAAGGAAAAGCCTGGGGATTATAGACCAGTGAGCCTAATGTCTCTGGTCTCTGGAGAGTATTCTGAGGGGTCAGGTACATATGCATTTGGATAGACAGCGGCTGATTAGGGTTAGTCAGCACAGTTTTGGATATGGGAGACAGTGTTTTGAGTGATTGCCCTCAACATCAAAGCAGCATTTCACTGAATGTAGCTTCAACTAGGCCTGGTGAATCTAAAATCAATGGGCATCAAGGACAAATACTCCAATGGTTAGAATTATGTCTTGTATGAAGGAAAACTATGGTTGTTAAGGTCAATCATTCCAGCTGCAGTGCATCACACCAAACTCATAATCTCTCCGTATCCCGTCATCATCTGAATATTCTCTAAATTCTCAATTAGTGGAACATTGCCACAGAGGGCTGTGGAGGCCAAGTCAGTGGATATTTTTAAGGCAGAGATAGACCAATTCTTGATTAGAACTGGTGTCAAGGGTTATGGGAAGAAGGCAGGAAAATGGGATTAGGAGGCAGAGATCAGCCATGATTGAATGGCGGAGTAGACTCGATGGGCCAAATGGCCCAATTCTACTCCTATAACTTGTAAATTACCTCCAATAATAATAAAGAGGTGATGCAAGGAACAGCAGATTCTGGAATCTTGCATAAAATACAAAGTGCTGGAGTAACTCAGCAGGTCAGGCAGCATCTCTGGCGGACATCGTTAAATGACGTTTTGAGCCGTGGTCCTTCTTGAGACTGGTCGTAGTCGAGGGTGAGAAAGCTGGAAAAGAGGTAAGAACCGGACAAAGTCTGGAAAGTGATAGGTGGATGCAAGTGAGGAGGGATAGATTGGCAGGTGGATTGACAAAGGCTAGAGGTGAAAAGGAGACAAAGGGGGCAGGATAATGGAAGAAATGGATAGGCAGGGGGGTGGAAGGGCACAGGTAAGTGGGGGTGGGGGTGGGGGGGTGGAGGGGGAGGGTGTCCCATAAGTGAACAAACAAATGATTTTACTAAGATGGTTCGTAAATTTGTTTTGCATAGTAAATGCTGTAAATTGGAGAATTGAATGTTCATTCAATGTTCATCAATGAGGATTCAATGGGTTGTAAGCTAGTAAGCTACCCAGGCGGAATATGAGGTGCTGTTTGTCCAGTTTGCGTGAGGCCTCTGGCAATGGAGGAGGCCCAGTACTCTAAAGATGGCTGTTTTTTTGCATTTCTGAGGTAAAACATCCTACATTTAATACTTCAACCCTCTTAAAATAATATAAAGTCACATTTCCTGCATATTAGATCTAAACTAAATAACGTATTTATTTTATTTTTAATAGTTCAATGTTCATTTTAAAATGGCATTGGAAAAGATGTATGCAGGTGCTCAAATATATATGGTACATTTAAGCATTATAAGTAATGTATTTCTCCAATTAGTCAATGTAACTTTATAGATCATAAAGGCAAAAGTTGACTTAAAATCCTTGATCACACAGAAACAGGTTTCAAAATTCAATGTGAGATAAATGACGATGTAAATATTAAGTCTCTCTGGTGCAATAGTGCTTTGTGTAATGAAAACCACAGACAATGCGTTTAACAATCCTTCTGTTCTTCCACAAGCTTTGCTACAGAGATACATTAGTGCGAGATTCAGAAAAATAATAGGAATAGGATATAAAATTCCACAGATGGGAGAAATATGAAAGCATGGTTGTTAACTGAGCACAGCCAAATGTCCCTTAAGTGACAGACAAAAGGTTTTACTAAGATGGTTCGTAAATTTGTTTTGCATAGTAAATGCTGGAAAATTATTTTTGTTTATGTGCCTTTAGTGCCGGGATTGCCAATGCTCTTAGTTTAGTTTAGAGTAGCAATACAGCATTGAAACAGGTCCTTCGACCCATTGAGTTCACACCGATCATCAGTCACTAGTTCTGAGATCCCATCTTCACATTGTGATGACGTGTTCTCTCTCAGGGCCACTCCAATCACCGACAGACAGGCCAGGAGGCGAGATTGCAGAAATTGTAGGTTCAGTATTATGTTCTACTGATGTGCTACAAGGTTGGGAATTATATTCTGCACTCCGTATCTTCCCCTTTGCTCTGTCTATTGTACTTGAGTTTGACTTGATTGTATTTGTGTGTGGTACAACTGATCTGTTTGGATAGCATGCAAAACAAAGCTTTTCACTGTGCCTTCGTACAGGTGACAGTAATAAAGCTAAACCTAAACCGTGACTAATTTTAAAGCACATTGATTGGTTTCAGTCAGATTGAAGAGCATAGGCGGAGTGGTGGAATTTTACTCCTGAAAAGTGCCATGTTTTTTTGGGGGAAAAAAAGCTTTAATTTAAAAAGAAAGACAGTACAATGAAACTGACTAGAATGTTACCAAGTCCTTGTTCATGGAACATATGAGTTCATCGGCACAATGTGTCTAAATAACCTGTCACATCATAATGCTGGAAAATATTCAGTAAATCAACTGTGACATATCCAGGAGAAAGAAGAGCAATCTACCAGTACATATAAGAAGATAAACTAAAAAGAGTAAAATCAATCAGAGATCTTATGTTTAATAGAAACCAAACTTTATTAAATCAGAATATACAGAGGTCTGACTGCCTACTTTGCCCTCCGTCTAGTGACATTTTCTGGACCGTTATGGATCATTTTATCTGCAAGTGAATTAGCATGTCAGTTACTGTTTCTCAAGTTTGCATCTCAACTATTTGGAATGCTGAATTCAGTGCTCACTCCAAGATTGCAGCAGTGACACTAATTTGCTTCATATATCTTAGGGCAGCACAGTGGTAGAGTTGCTGCCTTTCAGCGCCAGAGTCCCGGATTCGATCCTGACTACAGGTGCTGTCTGTACGGAGTTTGTACGTTCTCCCCGTGACGGCACGGGCTTTCTGCAGGTGCTCCTGTTTCCTCCCACAATACAAAGAGTTACTGGTTTGTAGGTTGATTGGCCTTGGTAATAGTGTTAGTGTTTGGGGATCGCTGGTTGTCGCGAACTTGGTGGGTCAAAGTTCCTATGAACTACACTCAACTAAGTACCTATGAACTACACTCAACTAAACTACTAAACCATCGTGGAAGATAGTTCACTGCTGCACTCACAGGCAATGGTGTAACTAGGAATGGACTCTTTAGTGTAAGATTTGAGAAGTTTTCCCTCATTCTGAAAGCAACACCAAACCAAAGAGCTGCAGTTTGGACATTTTAAACGGGAGACTGGGGCTGATAGCGGAGAAAGGCTGCGGTCAGTTTACCAAGGGATGTCACAATCTGTGGGTCCTAAAATGGCCGCAGGACCTCGTGACCAGCCACAAGAGCAAAAACCTTACAGCCCAGTCTCTAAGTTTCTGCAAAGCCACAGCCAGAACAATGGATGGGTATTGGCCATGCAGAAACCTGCGAAACCAGGTCGAGGTCCAGACACTGGGGCACTGACATCAGCATACTCACAATGCCCCAAGCCGACCTACACAGTTAATCTCGTTAAGGGGGCACAATAGCCCATAGAAAACTACCTGGTAGGTGATGGGAAACCAGTTAAACCCATCACCTCGCAACGAAATACCAATTAACACCGTCTGGCCATCCCCGGTACCCCCGGACATAAGCGCAGATCAGAGAGAAAACTCAATACATATCTTTTAAACAAAGAGATCCCAAGATCTGGCGGGAGATAGGACGGGTCAGAATAGTATAACTGGCCATGACTTTTGGGTTTTAAACTCAAGTCAAACGGATGCAGGAGGAAGAAAAGACAGGCAAGAAGAAGCGAAGTGCAAGAGAGAGGAACCGGCATGCAACTCGAGAAGAAATACTGCAAGAAAACCTGCAAGGAACGCAAGAAACGGAAGGAAGAAACTCAGGGGACAAGCACGACCCTCACGGAAAGCAGCGGAGAAGCAGCACGAACAGCCAGTAACCCCAGTAATAGCCCCATGGTGAGCATGTACCCCGATCCTGCATATCCTGGACATAGTTTAGTGTAGAGGGGAGGGTGGTTTGAATAAACGTGGGTATGTAAAGGAATATGTGTTGGTCAATTTTGCGATGTGTCGTACGTTCCCCATCTTACAGTTGTGTATATGTCTTGTAGAACTGTGCGTTTTAGAATTCATAGTCAAAAGTATTCATGTAATTCGGTATGTGTCTTATAGATATGTCTTATAGAACTGTATAAGTATTCATGGACAATAGTCCCAAGCGCTCAATAAAAGCCTTTTCCATTTAAACCCTGGTCTTCAAATCTGGTCTGGTTGAATTTTCTGCACTATAAACGCTCCTGCATCTAAGTCCAGTGTCTAGAACCGTAGGGGGTGAGTGGGTCGAACCACTCACGGGGAACCAGTGTGCGCGGCCTGGTCAAGGGATCAGAGCAAGGCACGGGGACCTTAGGTCGGGCGAAAGCTCGGCGCAGAAACCCCTTACATTAGTACTGCAGGAGTAGTCCTAAACCACCCCTTGGATTAGTCTGTGCAGCCGAGGGTTGGGCCATTCGTGATCACATACACACAATGAAAAGCAAGCAGGGAACATTAAGCGCATGTCGTACACAGATTTACATCACTGTCCTGTGCCCATTGTCCTCCACACACAACCTTCATACATGGAAGAGCAGACTTGAATTTTCAGAAATGCTCTATGCACTCACATGGCAATTGACAATAGTTAGCTAATGTGTCATAGAGTCAAAGAGTGATACAGTGTGGAAACGTGCCCTTCGGCCCAACTTGTCCACACCGGCCAACATGTCCCAGCTACACTAGTCCCACCTGCCAGCATTTGGTCCATAACCCTCCAAACCTGTCCTATCCATGTACTGTCTGACTGTTTCTTAAATGTTGGGATAGTCCCAGTCTCAACTACCTCTTCTGGCAGCTTCTTCCATACACCCACCACTCTTTGTGTGAAAAAGTTACCCCTCAGATTCCTATTAAATGTGTGTTGGATAAAATTATTTTTTATAACGCACAAAGGAATGGTGTTATACAAAAGAAACTCCAAATGATTCGCGATGAAAATCATCAGAGTTAACGCATCTTAGTAGGCATATAAAGCTCAGGTTTGATACATTACTAAAATACTACCCTCCTACTTTTAGATGTGACAAATTAGAGGACAAGTAGATAACAGTTTTTTTATGGAGGAAAAGGAAACATCTTTCAAAGCAGCACATATTGAAAACTGTTTAACCTCACAGAGCACAGCAGCACCAGGGATTTTCTTATTTGTAGAAGGATCACAATCCATCATGGTATTCAGGATTCCCATGGTGGGAGATCCTCTAGGGGCACCTTCTGTGAAGCCTGCACCATTTCCAAATAAAGACAAGCATTGCACTGAGCCGCCTGCTGAATGCACAGTTTTGGTGCCTGATTGAAAGGTAAGGGTTGCAATTTGTTTTTTAAAAAATATTCTCAGAGTATATATGCTTTTAAGATGGGCAACAGTGACCCACCACAAGCTCCTGGCAGCAACTCTTCTTCGAGCAATGCTTTGAATGACGGAGGAGATTCATCAGTGGATTCATCAAGCATTCAGGTAACAAACTGTTTTCTCTGTGGAATAGCTTCTGCAGAAAACCTTATCATCTATCTCCTGTACAAATGTCTTCCCGCTTTGAATGTTTCAGCTATTACTGCCCATTTTTCCCTGGAGGATCTGAAGTGAAATGCATCTGGCTTGAAATGGGAATTGTATTATTCTTAACATTTGCCAGATGACCTGTCTGTTTTAAAGTTGAATGAAGGTCAGATTCCCCTCTCAGTCACAACATAAAGTTGGGATCATAGTGCAGAGTACAGAGTCATTATTAGTTCTGATATGAATCTCACCTACTCAAAATACATTGAAAGAACAGTTGTTTAAAATTGTTGTTACTTTAATATCACAGGTTTCCTCTCACACTCTTTCCAGATATCATCTTAATTGTGCTGCTGATTGATTTGGGAAAGGAACCTGCCATATGGAGGTGAGACACATGAATATACTATAATCAGGTCCCTGGGATATAAATTATGCAGCTGTTACAATTTTAACTTAATATTGTAGTTGGCCAACCTGTTGTCTGACCTGCCAATGTAAACGGAAGTTATTGGTGTCTCATTGACATGCGCTGGACACAAAAGCAGCACTCAGCTGCTTCTACCTTACTCTATTGCAGGGCCTGCTTTGATTTCAAAGCAGTGCCCTCCATAATGTTTGGGACAAAGACCCATCATTTATTTATTTGCCTCTGAACTCCACAATTTGAGATTTGTAATAGAAAAAAATCACATGTGGTTAAAGTGCACATTGTCAGATTTTAATAAAGGACATTTTTTATACATTTTGCTTTCACCATGTAGAAATTACAGCAGTGCTTATACATAGTCCCCCCCAATTTAAGGCACCATAATGTTTGGGACACAGCAATGTTATGTAAATGAAAGTAGTCATGTTTAGTATTTTGTCTGTGTGGAGTTAGTCTCCCTGTGATCACGTGGGTTTCCTTCAGGTGCTCTGGTTTCCTCCCACATCCCCAAAACATACGGGTTTGTTTGGCCCTCTATCAATTCCCCCTAGTCTGCAGGGATTGAATGAGAAAGTGGAAAAGCGTGAACGGGTGATCAATGCTCGCTGTGGTCTCAGTGGATCGAAGGGCTTGTGTCCACACTGTACCTCTAAACTAAACATGTCATCTGTACCAGCATTGCTATATTATTTTAGCTGGAGAACCACTTGGACGAGGCAGCTTCAATTCAGCCCATCATAAGGGAGTCGGCGAGCAGTCCACTTAACGGCCTCTTAAAGGTAGCATACAGGGTGCAGAGGCTGAACACAAGAATCTAGCTGAAGAGTAACAGAGGAAGGTACTTATAAGAAGATAACTGCAGATGCTGGTACAAATCGAAGGTTTTTATCTGAAGAAGGGTCTCGACCCGAAACGTCACCCATTCCTTCTCTCCCGAGATGCTGCCTGACCTGCTGAGTTACTCCAGCATTTTGTGAATAAAAACCTTCGAGAGGAAGGTACTTCTCTGTTTCTCCAAGAAAGATGATTTAGATCTGTGAAATCTCACACAGTGGAAGCTGCCGCCTATGAGGGTCACAAGAAGTGTTACGCACTGGGTCTACTAACTGTGGCACTGCGCTGCTCTTTGTGGATTCTGTTATACTGGTGGCTATCAAGAGAATGTAATAGATACATTAGAATTCTGTGATTGTAACTAGTTTTTCCCAGTTTGTAGTGGGAATTTCTCCAAAAAGTTTGGCACAGATCCCCATATATTAGAGAGACCTTTGCCAGCTTGATTTGTCATTACTGTCACATTCCTGCGTAAGTCAATGCCGAGGAATCATTCACGCATTATTTTCATTGTTTAGAAAGCAGATAAGAGCCAGCCACTAGTGAGAATGTTAATACTATTCAGGAATGGGAAGGAGTGAGTAGGTATTCTGAGCCATTTTACCAATGCTATGAAAGGGAGCTGTGGGTAAAAGACAGCAGGATTATCACAAACCCATTGTTTCTGCAACCCATGGAACTGTTAGTTTACAAAAAAAAAGACCCAAAGTATTAGAGTAATTTAGCAGATTAGGCAGTGTTATTGGAGAATATGGATAGGTAACGTTTCAGGTCAGGATCCTTCTTCAGACAGATTGTGGCGGGGAGAGAAACCTAGGGGCAGAACAAAGCCTGGCAAGCAATATGTGTAGGAATGAACAGCCGATGGTGGTTTACACTGAAAATAGACACAAAAAGCTGGAGTAGCTCAGCGGCTCTGACAGCATCCCTGGAGAAAAGGAATAGGTGTTGTTAAGTGTCTCAACCCAACACGTCAAGGCTGAGTTACTCCAGCTTTTTGTGTCTATTCTGGCAAGCAATAGATGCATAAAGTGAGGGTATTTTGATAGGCAGATAGTTGGGCTAAAGGCCAGAGATAAAAAGACAAAAGGTGGTGAGATAACGAGATTCAATTGAGAAGAGACACGGAATCTGAAGCCAGAGAAGAAATCCTTGTAGATTGGAGTGGGGGGAAGGCGAAAGGGGGAAATAGTTGCAAATCCTGGTGGTGCACAGTGAGGAGAGGGGGAAGGAAGGAAAAAACGTCTGGGGGAGTCATGCTCATCTTTCTGTCACGTTCCTCCTCCATTGCCAGAGTGAGGCCATACACAAACTGGAGGACCATTTTCCACTTTATTTGATAGGTTTCAATCCATTGTTTACCTCTTGTATTCTAACCAATTATTAACTGAGGTCTATAATGTCTATAATGCTTTTAAAAAGAAATATATATATATATATATATATATATATATATATATATATATATATATAATAATAAACACAGGCTATAAATAAAATATATTACTACTGTCCATGCAATATGAATTCACTGTGGCAAAACTTGACCTTCTTGAAAAATATATGCCCTGTGGTATAAAATATAATCTTCACTTTGACATCTTGTGATTCCGATTGAGATAACAGAAGTGATTTCTTCAACAAATGATTAATTAATTAAACGATTTTGATCTTAAGGATTTAAAACGGTCATCAATTATATGTCAAAAGCCTCATGAATTTTCTTCTTTGCACATGTTAATCCTGATATTATTATATCTTGTCAAAGAGTAAAAACCTGCAGTGACTAAAAGATGGATCACTGTTTAACAGCAGTATCTCGTTACAATTTGCCCTCATAACTGCACAGAGCTCACGTTTATGAGTCACTGCATTGAACTGAAAATTTTAATCCATAGACCTTGTCAATGAAAGTGAACTTGTCCTTGACAGTCATACAAGACAACTCAACTAATCATGTTATTACAATTTCATGGCAAAGAAATACTTCAATACTGAACTGTCAGTGGTGTCTCACTCTCCACTTCTATGTACATAATGCACATGTAGACCTTCAGCTTGTCAGCATTTGATGTGCATTTTATTTTACAAATATCTTGCACCTTTTGATGGCTAATGATGAATTGCTCAAAGTTGATATCTAATTCAAAGAAGGAATTGACTTTTGTTATTGGATTCTATCTATTAATCAAAGGAATGTTTAAGTAGTAGAAATGATGAGTGTAACT
Organism: Rhinoraja longicauda; assembly: GCF_053455715.1. Lineage (NCBI taxonomy): Eukaryota > Metazoa > Chordata > Chondrichthyes > Rajiformes > Arhynchobatidae > Rhinoraja > Rhinoraja longicauda. Next base: position 19,671,788 of record NC_135975.1, on the reverse strand, counting down.
TAAACTGAAACATCATATGTTGTGACTGACAATGTATTCTTTCTTGGGCGATTTCCTGGAGTTGAGGATGACTTACCCCCACTCCAGTTCTGTGTATTCTGAGGCCCCAGATAGGGCAGGAGATGTTGGATCAAGGCGGGCGGGGTAGTGGAGGGGACGGGTAATGCCAGTGATGCCAGTTTGAGAGGTGATGCATTCCTTCTGCAGGTTTACGCTGGACTTCAGTGTGTTCCCGATGCATGGACTTGAGGGGCTGACAATTCTTTCCCTTTATGGTCAGGATTTCCTCTACATTGAAGAAAGAGACAAAATGTTGGAGTAACTCAGCAGGACAGGCAACATCTCTGGATGGAAGGAATGGGGGACTTTTCGGGTGACGACCTTCTATCCAGAGATGCTGCCTGTCCCGCAGAGTTACTCCAGCATTTTGCGACTATCTTTGGTGTAAACCAGCATCTGCAGTTCCTTCCCACACATTTCCTCTACATTGTTACACTTCCTCTAAGTTATCCAAAAAAGTGCAGGTTTGTAGGTTAATGGACCTGTAATTTATCCCTAGTGCATTGGACAGAACTATTATATGGGTGATTAATAGTGAGCAGGGACTCGGTGGGCCGAAGGGCCTGTTTCCACACAATGTTTCTAAACTAAACTAAAGTAAACTGAAGAAAACAAAACTAGACTAAAGTAAACTAAAGTTTCTCAAGAACCCATTGAGAAAATCGTTGAATTCTTTTACACAGTCCACCTGGTAATCCCTTCCCTTGACAAAGTTTAGAATAGAGTGTGTGTTTCAGGGCCCTGGTGTTGGTGCATCTACCTTATGCCTTCCCATCAGAGATGAATGGGTGGAATTTGGGCCTCACCATTTGGGCTTCAGTAGTCATTCATCACCCATCTTCCCGATGGGTGTAGAGGATGATTGAGGAGGCTATGTTGCTGATATTTCTCCAGAGCGTAGAGCTACCATCTGACACAGTCCATGCTTAAGATGCATGCAGAGGGTAGAAATCAACGGAGCCCAGTAGACCAGGAACTTTACGCAGCCTATCAGCTATTTACCTTTGAGCATCTTCTCAGATGGCCAAAGGCTGTGCTAGAGTAACGAAGGTGATGGTGAATTTCATCCTCGATGTTTGCCTTCATTAAGAATTGGCGTCTGAGATATGAAATATAAGTAGTTCATGTTTTCCAGAGTCTTGTACTTAGTGTATGGCTATGTTGTGCAGTGGGGAAGGTTAGTAGAGGACGTTAGTTTTGCAGAAGTTAATTAAAAGTTATTCATTAATTTTCCTGTATGCTTCACTGAACAAGTCGATGATCACTTGTAGCAGTCTTTGAATACACATTGCACACTAATACCATCTGTATACTGCAGTTTAATGGTGGAATTAGGAGTAACCTTGGTTCTAGTGTGGAGGCAATGTAGGTTGCAAGAAAAATAGATGAATGCCAATGGATGAGGGAAGGGGTTTGACAATTACACTTGGCATCCTGATGTTCATATTTCAAAACTGTTGAGATGATTTGTGAGGAAAATCTTTTAAGGAAATTGCAGTTAGTCTTCTACTCACATTCTTACAATGGATCCATTCTTGAAAATGGAAGACTGTTAAACACTAATTTCATAGAACCTTTTTCCCCTGAATTAGACCATAATCTCCATTATTTTTTATTGTCAAAGGTGAAGAACAAGAGATACAAAGTTGCTTTCATGCAAATTTGTCAGAAGTCTGACAGTCTATGTCCATTGTCTGTAATAAGATATCAGATTTGTTGAAATATCAATTTTGCACATGGGTTCACTTGGCTGCTTATAGTTATTTTCAGAGCCTATTATTTAATTCTTCTGTCATTAGGAAATTGAAATGATTATACCAGAGGGCGGCTGGGAGCATCCTCATTCTGTTCTTCTTGCTGAAGGAGGACATTGATTATTAGACAATAAAGTGCAGGACAGCAATCAGTAGCAGAGATTTTTCTATGGCTATATTTCTCCACTAACTTTCTGTAGTCTATTCAACAGTGTTAAATAACTAAACAAAATCATCTTGCACAAATTTAAAAAGATGAACAATATTTAGATTACAGATGAACATAATTCCTCACAGATAACTGGGTGACCTGGGTGTCATGGTGCACCAGTCATTGAAAGCAAGCATGCAGGTGCAGCAGGCAGTGAAGAAAGCGAATGGTATGTTGGCATTCATAGCAAGAGGATTTGAGTTTAGGAGCAGGGAGGTTCTGCTGCAGTTGTACAGGGCCTTGGTGAGACCGCACCTGGAGTATTGTGTGCAGTTTTGGTCTCCTAACCTGAGGAAAGACGTTCTTGCCTTAGAGGGAGTACAGAGAAGGTTCACCAGATTGATCCCTGGGATGGCGGGACTTACATATGAGGAAAGACTGGATAGACTGGGCTTGTACTCGCTGGAATTTAGAAGACTGAGGGGGGATCTTATAGAAACATATAAAATTCTTAAGGGGTTGGAGAGGCTAGATGCGGGAAGATTGTTCCCGATGTTGGGGGAGTCCAGAACCAGGAGTCACAGCTTAAGGATAAGGGGGAAGTCTTTTAGGACCGAGATGAGAAAAAAATTCTTCAAACAGAGAGTGGTGAGTCTGTGGAATTCTTTGCCACAGAAGGTAGTTGAGGCCAGTTCATTGGCTATATTTAAGAGGGAGTTAGATGTGGCCCTTTTTGCTAAAGGGATCAGGGGGTATGGAGAGAAGGCAGGTACAGGCTACTGAGCTGAATGATCAGCCATGATCATATTGAATGGCGGTGCAGGCTCGAAGGGCCGAATGGCCTACTCCTGCACCTATTTTCTATGTTTCTCTGTTTCTATAAGAATAATGTGGTATCTTGCTCCTGTGATATAAATATTAAACACACAGTTTTGAACTACAGCAACCTTATGTTTGCTCTGCTATCTATTAGAGAGAACAATATAAAGACTATTATGTTCAAAGGGGCAACCAAAAGAAAACACATATGCTTTGTCAGCAAAGGGACGATTTGCAATCAATGAGATGATAAATTCAAAAATATAGACTAGCCTTTATTGCCATCCAAAAACGTGTTTTTGGACGAAATTACTTTACCCGCAGTCAACAATGAGAGGCAATAAAAAAAGAAAGCAATAAAACACACAATCACAAAAACCAACATAAAACAAAAAACATCCATCACAGTGAGTCTCCTCCAGTCACCTCCTCGCTGTGATGGAAGGCCAGAATGTCTTTCTCTTCCCTGCCGTCTTCTGTGACTAAGTATGTGTAATCAGGTTCTTGCACCAACCTACACAACTCTAATCCTACCTTGAAAGCAGAACACTAGAGCACACTTCTTTCACTATTAGTTATGGCCTTGTTTTTTTTCTTCTAATAAAGCTTTTATAATAACGTCTTGTCTTTTTGCACAGTATTTTTTTTCTTTTAGAAATGTTTTGAGTAATTTATGTACAATTTGTTTTAGTGTGTTTGTCTGAGTCTATGTGTTTGCATTGCTGCTGCAAGCGAGAATTTTAATTGCACTGCTCTTCTGCCGATGGCAATAAATGAGACTTGACTTGTAGGGCAAATATTGAAGCTTCTGATTCTATCTTTGCCTTTCTTTGTTTTTTCGAGGGCTGTTTGAACATTGCATGATATCTTTGTCCCAGTTCTGTGGTTGATTTACCTCATTTCCTTGGTCCTGCCTTGTGATTATTCCATATTAAGCTTATTGTCAGATCACTTATCCTGTCGAGTTCCTCCAGCAGTTTGTTTTCAATCATTTAACCCGTATTTAGTCAACCTATCTGGTATGGTTATCTTCGACAACATCGTATTACTCAATTTGTTCCATGCTTTATCTTCTCCTAACTCTAGCCTCCATAATCACACAATCGTGCTATCTCTCTCCTCATAATATCCACCCTACTACAGGAACTGGAGGTCATGAAAAACGGAGAAGCTAAGAGATGCATGAAACAAACATTCATAATCCAACAGAGACTTACAGTGGTGGTCAATTAGCTGCAGTAACTAATGATTAAATGCAGTGGGTGCAGGCTTTGCTGGAAACACATCCCCACTCTATCTTCTGAATCCAAGTCTGCTTCAGTCAGAGGGGGGTAGGAGCTTCTTAACACCAGATGACCAGTTTTAGTAGATGTCACTTGCTGGACTAAGCAGTCTTATTAAATGAGGTGGAAAATTACTTACTGAAAAAATAGCATCCTTCAATGGAACCTGACCAATACTATAGTGTGCATGTCCCTATTTGTTGCCAACGCAACATGTTTCATGCAAACCCTTTCCATCTGAAAGGTCAGAGAACCTGAAACCATACCCTGCATCCCTGACAACTTCTTCTGATTTTCATTGTTAAGTTGTATTCAATTTTCCATTTGGAACGATGGCAATTCAAGCTGCAGAAAGCATTTAATCTTACGATTGTATGAGAATTCCTTCCGTATCCCCATCCCTGCTGCCACCTAGCAAGATATAATTCCTCTGAAACCATTCATGCAGAGCAGGCTGACAGCAGAAGATTCTGCAAGGTCTTGAACTGCTGAATGTGCCTCCCTTTTTCATCTTTCTAATCCAATTGTCGTTGTATCAAAAATTCCATTCCACCCCTCTTTCATTTCATGGCCTCTGGAAGGCTGGCAATATTATTTCATCCTATAGAGATTGAAAAAGATCAGATTCTAATTCTTGGGAATTTCCATTTGGCGATGTTCTGTTGTGGTAATCACTGTTTTCCAAAATGTTTGCAGAAGAACAAATATTTCTAAAACTGGACTCGATGCTTTAAAAAAAAACCTTCTCGCTGACACTGCCCACAAGCTGTATCCTCCCTGGATCATCACTTGAACAGATAGCTTCTTTCAATGATGGAAGACCTGGTTTATTTGAACATATATGGTGTAATTTGGAAATCACATCCTTCTAAGATATTTGATCATTCCTTTCAGTTGCCACTTTATAAAAGTGAGGCAAAGTTGGTTGGTTGGATGATAACTCATTCTCTTTTTGTAGATGCTGCCTGGCCTGCTGAGTGTTTTCTGTCATTTTCTACTATGACCAGTTTTGCAGCCTCTGCAGTACTTTGCTTTTAGTTAACTGGACCTCACTCACTCTCTCTCTCTCTCTCTCTCTCCCTCTCTCTCTTTCTCGCTCTCTCTCTTGGCGGATGGTAACTGACCTGCTGTGTGCTTCCAGCAAAATTAGTTTTCTTTTTAGATCCTTAGAAGCAGCAGTGAGTATGACAGCTGTTGAACCTTTCTTGCCTCTGCTACACTTTAGCACCCTGTAGGTAATGCAGTTGGCCTCAGCTAGTTATTATTTCTAATTATGTGAGACAAGTGACAGCCAGTTTACTTAAGGTGACAGATTGCAATATCTGCTTTCCCAACATATTGTAGCAGTGACATAAAACATTGATGAATTCTTCTACCACAGCTGGCTTCTCCATAACTGCAAGTAACAGCCAAAGCATATCTTGAAATATACTTGCCATCACAAAACACAATCATGAAGGCTGTGTTTCGGGAATGCCAAGGTAGCAGTGATGAATGTTTTCTAATGATAATGTTTCTTTATTCTCTCACGGAGTGTTTATTTTATCCTAATCATCCTTTCTCCAGCTTTAAAATTGATGCCAGTGTCACAGTGATGCATACCGAATGAATCTCTAGTTTTACTGACATTTTCACTGACGTTCAAGAACAAGAGGGCATAGGTTTAAAGTGAGAGGAAGGAGGATCTGAGGGGTATCTTTTTTTTTTACACACAGATAGTGGTTACAATGCCCTCCATAATGTTTGGGACAAAGATCCATCATTTATTTATTTGCCTCTGGACTCCACAATTTGAGATTTGTAATAGAAAAAAAATCACATGCGGTTAAAGTGCACATTGTCAGATTTTAATAAAGGCCAGATTTGTACATTCTGGTTTCACTGTGCAGAAATTACAGCAGTGTTTATACATAGTCCCCCAATTTCAGGGCACCATAATGTTTGGGACACAGCAATGTCATGCAAATGAAAAATAGTCAAGGCAACAATTCAATATATTTAGCAGGTTGAAGGATGACTAATTCAAGCCAATAAAGTCCACACATATTCAGCAATGAGGAACAATGGGAACACCACCACCTGCAGATTCCTCTTCATTGTAAATTTCCCCGGTGTGGGACAAATAAAGGAATATATTATTATTATTATCTCACATGTGAAATCGCTCACCAGTCACTTACTATCGCTGGGTCTAGATTCTGCTTATGCCTTCCCAAGAGCATGATGGGAACAGCTTCACTAGAAGGGGTGGCACGGTGGTGCAGCGGTAGAGTTGCTGCCTTACAGTACTTACAGCACCGGAAACCCGGGTTCGATCCCGACTGTGGGTGTTGTCTGTATGGAGTTTGTACGTTCTCCCCGTGATCACGTGGGTTTTCTCCGAGATCTTAGGTTTCCTCCCACACTCCAAAGACGTACAGGTATGTAGGTAAATTGGCTTGGTAAATGTAAAAATTGTCCCAAGTGTGTGTAGGATAGTGTTCATGTGCGGGGACCGCTGGTCGGCATGGACCCGGTGGGCCGAAGGGCCTGTTTGCACGCTATATTTCTAAACTAAACTAAAGGACTATGCTGGTTTGAGAAGTTGCCTCAAATAAGATTGTATTAGAGTGTGCAGATCTTAGTGAGGGCAAGATAAAGTATTGGTACGTTAAACAGCACTGTTTGCAGAGAAACATGAAAAATAGAGGGCAGCACAGCTAATACATTTGCTGCCCCACAGCTTCAGCGACTAGGGTTCATTCCTGACCTCAGGTGCTGTTTGTGTGAAGTTTGCATGTTCTCTCAGACCACATAGATTTCTTCCAGATGCTCTAGTTCCCTCTCACATTCCAAGGACATGCAGGTTGGTAGATTAATTGGCCACTGTACATTGCTCTTAGTGGGTGGACGGGTTGTTAAATCAAGGGGTCTGACTGGAATGAAGAGAGGATTAAACTGGATTACTGCAAAAGGGTACCTGATGGTCAGTACAGACTCGGTGGGCCAACACAAAGTCTTACAGTGTGGAAACGGGCTCTTTTGCCCAACTTGCCCACACCGACCAACATGTCCCATCTACACTAGTCCCATCTGCCTGCATTTGGCATATATCCCTCTCAACCTGTCCTATCTGTAAGATTCTGTACTGTATCACAATTGTTTTTCTGAGCTGCAGAGATGAGAAGTTATAGAGTCATGAGATAGAGTCATCGAGTCACACAATGATGCAGTGTAGAAACAGGCCCTTCGGCCCCAATTGCTCACACCGGCCAACATGTCCCAGCTACACTAGTCCCACCTTCCCGCATTTGGTCCATATCCCTCAAAACCTGTCCTATCCATGTACCTGTCTAACTGTTTTTAAACGTTGGGATAGTCCCAGCCTCAACTAGTTCCTCTGCCAACTTGTCCCATACACCCGCCACCATTTGTGTGAAAACATTACCCCTCAGATTCCCATTAATTTTTTTACCCCATCACCTTAAACCTATGTTCCTCGCTTCACCTACTCTGAGCAAGAGCTGCTGATACCTTACTTGTTTGTGTTTATTGAACAAGAGTAATGTTGGAGAAATTCAACTGCTATGATTAATGCGCAGCTGTAAATCTCTATTGAAACAAATTTTATGAGTTGTACTAATTTAGATGTTATTTGTAGTTTCACTCTGGAATAAAGGTTACCAGGAAAAAATGAAAATCCCACTGAAATGTCAGGGATCAAATTTATCAACAGGCATGAAATATGTACAATTTGTTCTACTCCAGGTGAAGCCAATTTTCAACTGCACATTACATTTTTTGGCACACACAAAAAAATACCTAAGCCAATAATTGTCTCAGTGATATTTCATGGATAATACTATTTGAGAGACCAAGGGCTCCAAATACAAATTACATTAGCTACCTGTGTACAGATCAATTAGCAGAGGATCAACTCTAGTGTGGTGCCTTCCTCATCACTCAAACACTAAGGAAAGGATTAATTGGACTCATAGGTCTGAATTTTAACTTCCAAAATAAAAACATGACTTAACCTGTTAATTAAAGTAATTTTCTGCTCACTTTGAAATGTTCAGTCGCACATTAATCACAGTAGTTGATTTTTCCCACATTACTCTTGCTCAACAAACACAAACAATTAAGGTATCAGCAGCTTTCATCTTCAGCCCTTGCCTTTTGGTTCTGATTGAAGAAATTACCCAGTACTTGATAATGGATCACAAGCAATTTTGCTCCATTTCTTTCCTAACCAGTTTGAAATCCGCGAACCCGACTACCACAGAGTAGTGTGCCTTGCTTAAATGTTGAAACCGATCCCTGGAATTTAATACAGAGAAATTTGAGGTGTTGTATTTTGGAAAATGTAATATGGGCAGGACCAACACAATAAATGGTCGGGCTCTGGGTAGTGTTGTAGAGCAGAGGGATGGTTCTTGGATGGTTCAAGTGCATGGTTCCTTGAAGGTGGAGTCACAGGTAGAAGGGTGGTCAAAAAGGCTTTTAGCACATTGGCCTTCATCAGCCAGAGTATTGTATAGATGTTGGGAGGTCATGTTGCAATTATATAAGACGTTGGTGAGGCCACACTTAGAGTATTGTTTTCAGTTCTGGGCACCGTGTTACAGGAAAGATGTTGTCAAGCTGGAAAGGGAACAGAGAAGATTTATGAAGACATTGTCAAGGACTAGAGGGTCTGAGCTATAAGGTTAAGTAGGCTGGAACTCTATTCCTTGGAGCGCAGGACGATGAGGGATGATCTTTTAGAGGTGTATAAGATCACAAGAGGAATAGATCAGATAGATGCACAGAGTCTCCTGCCCAGAGTAGATGAATCAAGAACTAGAGGACATAGGTTTATGAAAGGGAAAAGATTTAATAGGAATCTGAGGGATAACAAAGGGTGGTGGGTGTATGGCATAAGCTACCAGAGGAGGTAGTTGAGGCATGGACTATCCCAACATTTAAGAAACAGTTAGACAGGTACTTGGATAGGACAGGTTTGGAGGTATATGGACCATATGTGGGCAAATGGGACTAGTGTAGCTAGGAGATGTTGGTTGGTGTGGGCAAGTTGGGCCAAAGGGCCTGTTTCCACACTGTATCACTCTATGTCTCTACGACTATGATAATGTTAACACAAGGAACTGCAAGTGCTGGTGTACAAAAAAAGACACAAGTGCTGGATTAACTCAGCGGGTTAGGCAGCATCTCTGGTGAACATGGAAGGGCGATGTTTTGGGTCGGGATCCTTCTTCAGACCGATTGTGGTAGAAGGGAGAAAGCTGGAAGAGAGGTGGGGTGTAGAACAAAGCATGGAAAGTAAAGGGGGGGGGGGGGGGGGGGGTTGTCAGCTGTTTGGACAAAGACCAGACATAAAAAGACAAAATGTGGTGAGATTTAATCGAGAAGGTGTGAATAGTGAAGCCAGAGGAAGGAATGAATATAGGTGGAAGGGGTCAGGGTAAAGAAATAAGGAGAGAAAATTTACTCCTCATGGTAAAGCTGCTACAATTTCATTTTAATATTGTTCATCCCCTGCATACTAAGATTTTTGTTAAATTTTACACTCAAAAATTAAATACAGATATATCTATTCTTTCTCTGTGGGGCCTTATTTTGAAGACATAAAATCACGGGCATGATTATGCACATGATTAAGCATACAGCAATTTTGTTGGACCGGTGACTTTAATTATCTGCATGGTTAACACAAAATGCAGGAGTAACTCAGTGGGACAGGCAGCATCTCTGGACGGAAGGAATGTGTGACGTTTCGGGTCTTTTTGGTCTGAAGAAGGGTCTCAACCCAAAACGTCACCCATTCCTTCTCTCCAGAGATGCTGCCTGTCCCGCTGAGTTACTCCAGCATTTTGTGTCTACCTTCAATTTAAACCAGCATCTGCAGTTGTTTCCTACACATTAATTATCTGCATCTTTGACAACAGATTTTACCAAAGTACATTTCCCAAACAATACAAATCACAAACGTTCAATAAGCCAAATAACAATTATATCCAGAATGTTACTCCTAAATTTGATATATTCATAGCATTAATGGTGCAAATCTAATTAACGCCATCTTGCAATCAGTAGTAATATTGAGTTTACATTCATTAAATCATGCTGAACCCATCCCAACATTGCCACGTTTACCTTACATTTCATAGTAATTGAATGTGCAGGATTTTACAGTTAAAATTGTAAAAAGCAAGAATATATTACACCCTAACCTTCAAAATCGAAGGAAAGGCAAGGGCACAATTGCTTTATCTTACAGCAAAGCAACACCTTGTGATCATGCTGCCCTTGTTAAACACTCTCAGACGATAACGAGGTCCAACAAAAGCTAAAGGAATAGCACCTCGTCAAACATCTGCCTCTCAGACTCAATATCTAATTCAACAATTCGCTTAATCTGTTTGTGGCACAATTAGCCAATTGCTGCAGGTTATCCACGTTAACTTAATTTTTCTCTTACTGCATCTGACTAACCTGCTCAGCAGTTTCTACAGCTCCGACCTGCACACCTTTTGTTTCTTTGCTTTCCCTCCCCCCTCCCCACCTCCCCCCCTCCCCCCTCCTCCCCCTCCCCCCCTCCCCCCCCTCCCCCCCCCTCCCCCCTCCTCCCCCTCCTCCCCCACTCCTCCCCCTCCTCCCCCTCCCCCCCTCCCCCCCTCCCCCCCCCCCCCCCCCCTCCCCCCCCTTCCCCCCTCCCTCCCCTCCCTCCCCCCCTCCTCCCCTCTCCCCCCTCCCCCTCCATCACCTCCCCCCCTCCATCACCTCCCCCCCCTCCCCCCTCCTCACCCTCCTCCCCCTCCCCCCCCCCTCTCCCCCTCCCCCCCCTCCCCCCCTCCATCACCTCCCCCCCTCCATCACCTCCTTTCCCACATCACCTCCTTTCCTCCTCTCTCCCCTCTCCCGCATCACCTCCTTTCTCTCTCTCTCCTCTCTCCCACATCACCTCCTCTCCCACATCACTTCCTCTCCCGCATCACCTCCTCTCCCGCATCACCTCCTTTCCCGCATCACCTCCTTTCCCGCATCACCTCCTTTCCCACATCACCTCCTTTCCTCTTCTCTCCCCTCTCCCACATCACCTCCTTTCCTCCTCTCTCCCCCCTCCCTCTCTCCCTTACTCTGACTTTTAGCCCACTCTGCTTCACAGTGCTGTTCTTGATACCACAGGATACCATAGCTGCTACATATGTTCCACTGAGCTTACTGAATATCAGAGCCGCCACATATGTTCCACTGAGCAAGCTATCTGCAATCTAAAGTTGTGCCTCAAATGCCTAGTCAGATCAGAAACTACCCTCCAGGCATGTCTGAATATCCAGAGTTTGCTACCCTCTGTACAATATTCTCTAGCTGTGATTTTGGACCTGACACCTTTTCTTAAAATCATTCAGAGAAGGTGGGGGTATAATGTGATGAACGCAATTCACCAAGCCATAAATTGTTCTCCAAGATGACGTCATTTCAGCAAGCAGACTTAAATCTAACAGTGCACTCATCTGGCACTGCAGTCAAATGACAATTTTATATTTCCCCTCCAAAATCATTAATATAGGGGGTTCCAACAGAGCATCCACATCACACCCTTTCACTGTTTGCTGTCAATCCATGTATCCCCAGTTCTGATTATACAACCCAGAAACACCATGATTGTGTTCGGAGGAGATCATGCTGAGGCAGTGATGAAGAATGTATTCTCGGTGATGGGCAACGGATTCTTGGGAATGGAGGGATGATAATCGGTGGTGGGGGAATATCAGCATTGAGTGGGAAGACCAGGTGGGAGGTAGGGATTGGTATATATGGAAGCATGTTGGACTCTGGGTTGACGGAGCCTATGTCATTGAAGCCTGCAGCCGGAACCTGGGTCGACAGATGGGAGGCATCAGGAATGGACCCGGCGGTGGTCATCCAGGAGGTCGGTGCGGTGGTTGCTGAGTTCCGCGGTCGTTGAGAGCGCCGGCGGTCGAGGACAGGCTACGTGGGAACCAGAGATCACGCCACCAGGAACAAAGAAGAGACCCAGCATGGGGAAATCACTGCGGGGCGGGGGGGGGGGGGGGGGGGAGAACAAAGGACGATCTGCCGCGAGATACTTCGTAACTTTGTCAGTGCCCTTTATGTGGCAACTCTTTGCATACCTTGGGTATGGAAAACAAAGAATTTCACTGCGAATTGTCACATGTGACAATAAAGTATTCATTCATTCATTCATTCATTCGTTCATTCATTCATTCAAGGGTGCTGGTGAAGTCAACCAATTCATGTCTGGATTTTCAGAGATATATAAGAGACTGTAGATGTGGAGTTTGCAGCAACAACCAAACTGCTGGAAGAACTTAGCGGTCAAGCAGCATCTGAGGGTGCAAAGGAATGATCCACACTTTTGGTCAAAACTCTACAGATGGATTGAGAGTGGCGAGGAGAGGGAGCCGGTATGAAGAAGATAGGGGGGGGGGGGGAGTGGTGAGACAGAGCGAGAGGTGGTTGGTGCAAAGGATGATGTGCTGGATGCAGAGGCCAGTGGAATGGAAAGTGAGGACAAGGGGAATGCCATCTCTGTTCTATCTGGAGGGAGGGGGATGAAAGCAGAAATCTGAGAAACAGAAGAAATGCCAGGGAAGGCTGGAGCAAACACAATGGAAAAAAATGACATTTCCAAAGTCCTGGAATGGAGGGGTTCATCTTGTGAGCAGATGAGGAACATTACTCCTGGAGCAGAGGAAGCTGTTTGTTGATCTTATAGAGATGGATACATTCATGAAGGGCACAGATGGAGTAGAGAGTGTTTTTTTTTCTCTCAGGAAAAGAAATCAAAAACTAGATGGCAAGAGGTTTAAAGTGAGAAGGGTAAGATTTAAAAGGCACCTGAGGGAAAACTTCTTCCCACAGAGAATTGTGTATATGTAGAATGAGCTGTCAGAGAAAGTGGTTGTGGTGATACAATAACAACATTTAAAAGACAGTAGAATAGGTTATTAGAAAGAAAGTTTTAGAAGGATATGGGCCAAATGTGGGCCAATGGTTTTCGATGAGATTTGCCCCTTGGTCAGTCCAGATGAGTTGGCCAAAGAACCCTTCTCCATAATGTATCACTGTACGACTCTGTACTTGGGTAAGAAATGTATTCAATTTCCCACTTTTCTAAAAAAAAAAAGGATTTAATTTATCTATTGGTTTTGATTTTTTTCTTTTAGTTGACTTTATTTTATAGTCACGTGTACAGTGAAAAACTTTTATTGCATGCTAACCTGTCAGCGGAAAGACAATACACCGTTACAATCGAGTCATCTGCAGTGTACAGAAACATGATAGCATGAATAACGCTTAGAAAGCCAGTAAAGTCCAATCAAAGATAGTCCAAGGGTCTCCAATGAGGTAGATAATAGTTCAGGAATGCTCTCTGGCTGTGGTTCAGTTGCCTGATAACAGCATTTATAAATCCTTTAACATCAACATTCAGTGTTATTTGTGAATGTCAATTACCTCAGAGAATGCTGGCAGCTCTTTACACTCAGTGTGAAAAGGATCGATCTAAACTACAGTCTAAAACTGCAGTTCGAGTTGGTCCTCAATGTTTTTGTGGATTCAAATCAAGGATTTAAACATGAAAGCAACTGTACACCATCCTCCTGAGGGAGTTACGCTCTCATTAAGGAAAAACAACCAGTACTTTGTGCCAACCCTGTGCAGTATCTCCTCACGGTGAATCATCGGATCCCTTGAAGTAATTTAAATGAATTAGTTTCACAGGGGCTCCAACATCCCTCACCGGGAAAGATGGAATGATTCTGATAAATCAATGTGTAGCATACCCAGCCAGCATTGTTACTCTTATTGATTTTGTGGAAGATTGCTCAAGTTTTTACATCCAGCTTTTAAATTTGTGTTTTGGGCATGATTGCATTTCCAGTCATTGAGTAGTGAAAAAAGAGTTAATTTTCCACAAAATAGACTTTAAATGGAAACACAAAAAAAAAAAGACCTCTGTAGAACTACCAGGGAAATTAGTTTGTCTCATTCCTTCTAAGGTGAAACCAATTAATGTAAACAGATTGGAGCTGGTCAGGGTAAATTATTGTACATTTTATTACCATGCAAATGACAGAATGTCCAGTGATTCAAGTGGCATGTTATTTTACCTCCAGTCATGTCATTGGATGTCATAATCGCAAATCAATAATTATCATTTCAACCATGTAACCATTCGATGGTTTCACTGATACGCTCATGAAAATAGCCCTAATTCCCAACTATTTGTAATTTAGACTTTACCAGACTTCCCCTGAGCTGTTACTTTCATAACTGGTTTGCATAAAATATCTATTTATGTAAAATTCACTGCCCGGTAATGTATAAGAACACAAATGTATTCTTCTAGTTTCTCCATCTGATATTTATACATCACTTTTCACATTGGAGCTCCCATTATGACTTTCCTTTTCATCAAATGTAGCTTCACTCCACTCAGTCCTTCTCTCATGCAGGGGAGGATAGGGATACCGCTGAACTCATGTTCCATCTTACCAGGCTCGACATTCCATGGATAAACCCCATCATTTCTGACACCTTCAAAATGATGACATACATTCACCTCCCCTCTCCTTTCAACAAACCAATGGACTCTTCCCTTTGTGATGCTCTGATCTCCATCTGCTCCCCATTCGTGTGCCCCCCTACAATGATCTCCATCTGCCCTCTTTAATGTGCCCCCCTACAATGGGAGGAGATGTCTTTTGTTTCCTTTTCCCTTCCATCATCCAGGGTTTTAAACCCTTCTTCCAGCTGAGGTAGTAATTGTCATGTTGTTGTACAGTAGACTGAGTTTGTTGTTCACTCCATCTGTCTGCAAGGGTGTGTTGTACGAGAATTGTGCCTGAACAGTCTGTGACCCATAGTCTGTGGCCATAGCGCTATGTTTAAAGCCCATGGCGCTGTGGCCATTGTGCTATATTTCAAAACCATAGCGCTGCAGCCAACAGCTCTGTTTAAACCTTTGCGCGCCAAGTCTGTAGCATTGTGTTTTGCTTTACGCGCCAGTCTACGGCTGATAGCACTTTGTTTCCAAGGGGGGGGAGGGGTTGCTCGGATGCAGTCCACTGCCATTGGTTATAGTTTAAATGTGGGAGCAACATTATTGGCCAGGGCTTACCAGCGGTTATTTCAGCAGCTGATTTCTTACCTGTATAAAGGCCGGCGCCTGTAAGCCGTAAGTTAGTTCATGTACGAGAGGGGTTCACCGACGGGCTGACTCGCAATCAGTGCCGCGGACGGAAGCAGAGAGAGATAGAGAGATAGAGAGATAGAGAGATAGAGAGATAGAGAGATAGAGAGATAGAGAGAGAGAGAGAGAGAGAGAGAGAGAGAGAGAGAGAGAGAGAGAGAGAGAGAGAGAGAGAGAGAGAGAGAGAGAGAGAGAGAGAGAGAGAGAGAGAGAGAGAGAGAGAGCGAGACAGAGAGAGAGAGAGAGAGAGAGAGAGAGAGAGAGAGAGAGAGAGAGGTGCTATAAACCAGACCCCACACATACCAAAACAAGTATTCTTTTTGTTCTCTCTCTTGCCAATAAATCTGATGTGTTCATGTACGAGAGGGGTTTGCCGACGAGCTGAGTCACGATCAATGCCGCAGACGGAGGCAGAGAGAGGGAGGTATGCTGCTGTAAACCGGACCCCGCGCATACCGAGACAAGTATTGTTTTTGTTCTCGCTTGCCAATAAAACTGATTTGTAACTAAACAGAAGACTGAGCCTTTTTCTGTTCTGCTAGTCAGATCCTTGAACCTGTTCCCTTGCAACAGGGTGATCCAACATTTCCAGTTGCCTTTCCCTTTAATTTATCTTTCTAAACCCATTCTGGCCTTGGTCTCCCACATTGTTTCAATGAAGTTCAAACAAAGTTCAAGGAACAGCAACTCGTCCCACTACTGGATGCACCACAATCTCCCACATTCAACAACCAATGCTCTGATTCCAGATAATCAGCAATTCCATCCTTCTGACCTATTGTGGCCATGCCTGATGAACATTTTTGCTGTTTTGATGGGGTGATCAAAGAGGCATCCAGGAGAATGTCAATTAATGTTATTAATCTGGATTTTTAAAAGAGATTTGAAAAAGATATTTGAATAAGAGGACTCATATGATCAAGCTTAGGTCAAGAAATTAATGGTCAGTTACTTCTGAGAGTGTGGAAAGACAGGGACCACTGATGTCCCAGAGGGTTCTGTCTTCGGCCTTCACTTATTTACTGTATTTATTGAGAGCCCAAATGATATGACACTTTCCCAAGTTTGCTATTGGCATAAAGATAACAGTACAGATAGAAGTATAAAATTACAGAGAGATATTAATAGATTGTGAATGGGGAATATTTGGGCAAGAGAACATCAAGCTAGATGCGTGTGCAGTTATCGTCTCAGGAGACGGAGAATAAATCAGAGTACTCTCTAAATGGTGGAAATATTGTAGTAATAGCAGCAAAGGGTCATGCACAAAGGCTATGGTAAGCTGGAGAAAATAACCATAAAAGTGGAATACTGGCCCTTATATCCAAAAGACCAGCGGAGTTGAAGTTCTGGTATAATATATAAAGTTCCATTTAGATTACTGCTGGAGCACTTGCAGTTTGGAGCACCGCAGGTTAATGATGTCTATGAGCAGTTGCAAAACCTCTCATGGGGGAGGGTGAGCTGCCAGAGGTCATTGTACATATTGGTACCAATGGCATAGATGGAAAAGGGATGAAGTTCTGCAGAGGCAGGAAATTAAAAAGCAGGAGCTCCGGGTTAATAATCTCCGGATTACTTCCAGAGCCATGTAGGAACAAAAGGATCGGGCAGATGAATGTGTGGCTGAGGAGATGATACAAGGAGCAGAATTCATGTTCTTAGACCAGTGGGATCTCTTCTGGGGCAGTGGTGATCTGCACAAGTAGGATTGGTTGTCACCTGAATTGGAGGGTAACTAATACATTCCGGGATGGTTTAAACCTGTCTAGCCGCAGGTGGGTCTCAAAGCAAACATGAGGCAGATAAGAAGGTTGAGGCAAATACAGATATTAAAGAGAGGAAGTTCAGGAGACAGAATAGGTAGTAGCATGGCAGTCAACAGAAGACATGGTTTAAACCCCATTTATTTATATGTAAGATGGCTAGCAGGCAGGATAGATGAACTCAGGGCATGGATATGAACAAGGGACTGGGATATTATAGTTGTTACAGATACATTACTGAGTGAGGGATAGGCCTGGCAGCTCTAGGTTCTGGGGTACGAATGCTCCAGGACGAATGGAGGTGGAGGTAAGAGAAGAGGGGAAGTTGCATTTTTGATTAGGGATAATATTGCAGAGGTACTTGGAGAGGATATTCCTGGGGATCATTTGCTGAGGCTATATGAGAGCAATTGTCAAATAAGAAGTGGCGATCACTTTAATGGGATTATACTAGAGGCCCCCCAATAGTCAGTGGGAGTTAGAGGAGGAAAAATGGAGGGAGATCACAGATAGCTGAAAGATTATTAAAACTGTGATAATGAGGGATTTTAACTTTCCAAATATTGACTGGCAGTGCCAGAGTGCGAGGGGTTGGAAGCAATGGAATTTGTTAAGTGTGTTTAGGAAATGTTTCTCAATCAACATGTAGGTAGACACAGTCCATTTAGAACGGAGATGAGGAAGAACTTTTTCAGTCAGAGGGTGGTGAAGGTGTGGAATTCTCTGCCTCAGAAGGCAGTGGAGGCCAGTTCGTTGGATGCTTTCAAGAGAGAGCTGGATAGAGCTCTTAAGGATAGCGGAGTGAGGGGGTATGGGGAGAAGGCAGGAACGGGGTACTGATTGATAGTGATCAGCCATGATCGCATTGAATGGCGGTGCTGGCTCGAAGGGCTGAATGGCCTACTCCTGCACCTATTGTCTATTGTCTATTGTCTATTGTCGAAGTACTGTGTTCAGTTCTGCTTGTCCTACTATAAAAAGGATGTCATTAGACTGGAAAAGGTGCAAGAAAGATTCATAATGATATTACCAGATAGAAGAGGACGTACAGGTACCAAAGACGTACAGGTATGTAGGTTAATTGGCTGGGTAAATGTTAAAAAATAATAATAAATTGTCCCTAGTGGGTGTAGGATAGTGTTAATGTATGGGGATCGCTGGGCGGCATGGACTTGGTGGGCCGAAAAGGCCTGTTTCCGGCTGTATATATATATGATATGATGATATGATATGATATGATATATGAGAGAGTGATTGAGCTATGAGGAAAGGCTGATAGGCTAGGTCTTTTTTCCTGGAGTCTAGGGAGGTGTGAGGTGACCTTATTGAGATGTATAAAATCATGGGGGCATATATAAGAAGACAAGCCAGTCTTTTCCCCAAGAGAGGAGATCAAAAACTAGTGGGGATCAATATAAGTTGTAGAGGTGAAAGATCCAGATACGACCCGAGCGGCAACATTTCATACAGAGACTACAGAGACTGGAGAAGATACGGAATGAACTTCCAAAGGAAGTGGTAGAGGCAGATACAATTTAGCATTTAAAAGACACTTGAACAGGGACATGGTTAGGAACGGTTTGGAGGGATATGGGTCAGGTACAGGCAGGCGGGACTAGTTTGGTTAAGCAAATTCACCAACATGGATGAGGTGGACCAAATGTCCTGTTTCTGTGCTCTATTACCCAATGACCACAGGTTGCGAAAAATCAACCGTCCTTAGAACTAGAGGAGTATAGATTTATTGGGACAACGTCTAGTCTGAAAGAGATAAAATATGTGATACCTACACTGGAATTTAGAAATTTAAGGGGCGATTTGATCAAAACGTTTGAGATATTAAAGGACACATTTGAGACTGCTAAAGAGAAACCTGCTGAGAACTCTTAGCTAAGGCCAAGGCTATACAGGAGAATGTAGGAAATCTCTTCTGGGTCAATTGATCTGGGCCATTTGTTAATTTAAATCAAAAGTTAATACATGTTTTGTAAACTGAAAATATTAAGCTATGTATAGCTTTGTCCAATATTGTCTGCAAAGTTGTCCAATTGTGCTTGAAATCCACATTTATCGACTCTTGCTCCACATGATCCTCGATGAGTGCTTTGAATCTTATTAAAGAGAAAAAAAAACAGGAGTCATTTTTTTAAAGTTGAGAATACATTTGTTCACCTGATACTAAATAATTGAAAAACAAATTAAACAATAGATTTTGAATAGGTTTTAACAAACTGAACATCCCATCCAGTGTGGCTTTCTATGTGTATAAAATTCTAATTTTACAAACCATTTTGTTAAGGTTTAGTGGGTTTGCTTAAATATTGTAATTATTTGCTATGATAAGATATTTTAATTAAAATTGTATGCATATTAATGAAGTTCAATTTGATAAGGAGAAGGATTTAAATTAAAATTTAATGCATTGTTTAAATAGATATATTTTATATCTGAAATGTCTATTTGCTTCAGTTTAAAAGCAATGTTTTTTTTAAACAATGGCTTATTTAACTGGAGCTGCTTTGCACAGAATTACAAAGAATTTACAGTACAGGAACATAAGGCATGAATATTCTTACTTGTCATTCAATAATGTTTAAATTATAATTTCTTGGTGTTGGAGCAAATAAAATACTACAGATGCTTGGAATCAAAACAAAACAAAAAATGCTGGAAGCACACAACAGGACAAGCAGCACCCATGTTGAGAGAAACAGAGTTAAAGGGCTTGAGGGGCCGAATGGCCTACTCCTGTACCTATTATCTATTGTCTATTGTCTATTGTCTGTCTAAAACTTCTGATGAAGGACCCCAATATGTTGACTTCTTTCTCCACACAGATACTGTTTATTCTGCCGACTGCTCTCACCACTTCCATTCTTCTGTTTTTTTGGTGCTGTGCCTGGAGTACATTTTAATGTTCATGGATATGCACACTAATCACATGCAGAACTTGCAAGTAAAATGACAGCGCGTCAGTCACTATTGTGGTATGGACATATTAAACGAGAACACTAAAATCAAGTTCACAATATAATCATGGAACCAGTTCAATGTATTATGTGTCGTTAAACAGTAAGAATGCTAAGAATACTATAATTTCATGTGATAATTTACTTTTGTAATATTCATTATTTTCCCCTCAGCTCCAGACACCAGAGTTTGATTCTGACCTCGTGAGAGTTTGCCCGTTCTTCCTGTGACCACGTGGGTTTTCCTCTGGGTGTTCCGGCTTCCTCCCACACTCCAAAGACATGAGGGTTTGTAACTTAATTAGCCCCTGTGCATTGTCCTAGTGTGAAAATGGGATAACATAGAAGTAGTGTGAATGGGTGATTGAAGGTCAGTGTGGACTCAATGGGACAAAGGGCTTGCTTCCATACTGTATCTCTAAAACCCAATTGATTGATTTATTAAAAGGACAAATATGCAAAGCAAAGACTTTTTTTCTGAGTAAAGCTCGCTGCCTCTAAGTTGTGCAAATATGATAGTATCTCCCCAAGGTGTCATGTGCAAGCTGAAAATAATATGTACAAAATCTTGATCTGAATGGCAGTATTACAACTTAAAATGCATTTTCACAAATTTGGCAGAATATTACGCTTTCTATGTAAAATAGTCCCTGATTCTGTAAAGGATTCAGCGAAGTTCTCACATAAGATCTCACATTTTTTTATCTTTTTTAAATAGTCACAGTTGACATTTCTAAGGCTGAGCATAAGCAAGTCTTTCATTTAATTAGGACACTAAAGTCAGCGCTATTCTTTAATCTGCAAAAGATTGATCTTTAGACTTTTTTTTTGCCAGCTTCCAAACTGCAATCTAAGCACACATTTGTTCACGTTTATTGTGCAGACAAATAAAGCAGAGACAAATGCAAAAGGTTGTACTTCATTTATCATGTGGGAAGAGGTCATTGTTTGCAAATTTCTATACACATAACTGAGCTGCTCCCAATAAGTCTCCATGAATCTTGCAATGACAGTATACTTCAGTAAGGGAAAATGGGACTCCAGGAATCTAAGCATCTGACAGAAGCAATGGGGAAATTAAGCAGAACATGAAATATAGCGAAGCCTGCACGTCAGTAAACTTCATTGCAAACCTAATTTTCTGTTGATATTGTTAAGAACCCAAGCTCTGGGCTTTGACAAAATTAAATTAATAACATTAAAGAAGAAACATTTGTGAAATTTAAAGATATTAGGCTAGGTAAAGGTAAAATAACATGAGAGGTAAAGAGTAGACACGAGGAAGTTCAGATGCTGGTTCACAAAAAAAAGACAAAGTATTGATGCAACTCAGTGGGTCAGACAGCATCTCTGGTGTACAAAGGATAACACAAATTGCTGATACAAAAAATATCACGAAGGGCTGAAGAAGGGCTTAAGGAGGGTCCCGACCCGATACGTCACCTACCCATGTTCCTCAGAGATGCTGACTGACCAGCTGAGCTACTCCAGCACTTTGTGTCTTTTTAATGGAAGTTAAAGGTGCATGCAGTTAATTGTAATTAAGAATAATTAAAAACAAATAGGAATGTTATTGTGCAGCTTACCAGTATGGGCAGCAGTAACAATTGATATTTGGTTTAAAGCATTTGTAACAAATGTAGTTTCAAAAAGTATTTAACTGATGGTCCAAATCAACCAATTTTATTTTCTCTGCAGCATCTCAAATGGGCTGTTCTGTTCACATCAGCCTGCTCCAAGTTTCCATGGCCTGAAACACATTCCCAATCTTTTAGCATCTTTCAATGCAAGCGATTGCCCTTTTTCATTCCTTGCTTCTCACCATGCAGGGACCCAATGACTCCTGCTAGGTAGAAAAAGCAAGTCGAAGGATCATCTTCCAACCTTGTATACTGTATTCATTGCTCACAATGTCACCTCTGCAAGGAAAGATCACACGTGGATTGAGTGATCACTTTGTTAAATACCTCCATTCATTGCACAAGTGTGACTCTGTGTTTCCAGCCATTGTCGCTTGGCTTCTCTATTACACTCTTGTCTCTTGCCTGTGATCTTTTGCACCATTCCACTGAAGCTCGATACAGGTGTAATAAATATTACTTCATCTCTTGATGAGAGATTTTATAAACTTCTGACTTCAAACTGAGCTCCACAATTTCCAATAATAACCACTGCTCCCTTTGTGTTAGGGAGCATTTGCTGACAATTGTCCTATTGTTGCCGGCTTCACCTCCTCTGAACTCACATTTGTTGCTATAATGCTCTATTAGTGCCCATCCCACCCTGCCCCCGCTTTTCCCTTTAATCATAATTTAGGTTGCAAGTTATTCATTCTTCTGTTTCTTTGTACCTGAACTTTTCCTTCATTCTTCAACACTCTTCTCATGCTATAGATTTTCGTCTTTTAACTTACCATTATCTTGTTAAATCTGCAATATCTTTCAGCTCAAATGAAAGGCCATCGAACTGAAACAATAACTTATTTTACCTTCACAGAAGATGCTGCAAGATGTTCCCAGAAGTGTTTTGTTCTATTTGGTCCAGAAATCACACTGTGAATTATTTAAGGATTAGTATGAAATAGGAATGCATGACATTGAATTTCCTTTAAGCAGATTTACGATTAGCATGATGTTCTGGAATTAGGGACAAATAAGTTTATATGTCTGGAGCTTACTCTAATACTATCCACCTCAACAAAGTGGTCAAGTGAAAAAAAAGTTTGGCTGCTAAATTGACCTGCGAGTTGAAGTGCAGAGCTAGGATAAATAGGGGCCTTGTGTATTAATATAGAGACCGATACAGCATGGAAACAGGGCCTTCGGCACACCGAGTCCATGCCGACCATCGATTACCTGTTCATCGTTCTATGTTATTCCACTTTCATAACCATGCTCTACACCTTAGGGATCATTTACAGTGGCCAACTAACTTACAAACTCGCTCGTCTTTGGGATGTGTGAGGAAACTGGAGGACCGCGAGGAACCCACACGGTCATAGGAAAAACATACAAACTCCACACATACAATGCTTGAGGTCAGGATTGAAGCCAGGTCTCTGGCACAGCGAGGCAGCAGCACTACCAGTTGCACCACTGTGAACCAGGACCTGAATGATGGAGTGAAGCAGATGCAAATGGCCTCAAGAGGACATAGATTAGTCTAAAACTTTCCTAAAGCAAAGCAGAGATGATGCCAGTGCAAAGCCATCAAGCTGAAATATCAACTCTGCTTCTTTCTCCACAGATATTATCTGATCCGTGGGGTGTTTTCTACATTTTCTTTATTTCAGCCGTGATTCACGATTCATGAGAGAGAGAAAAAAAAACCCACCTACAATAATAAATGTCAAACCATTATGACTGGGCAATTTTAATAACTTCAATTTATCACTGGAACCTCCATCTGCACAAATCAGTTTTATCACAGGTTCGGCGACTTAAGGTAATGATCAGATCGGCCGAGCTCTTGTTAAATGCCAGAGCAGGCTCCAGGGGCTGAGTGCCCAGTAACATATGTACATAATGTGTCAGATATAATTACCACGGGTTTCATTGACCAGCGATATGGAAATGTACCTATCTAAAAGAATAAGTGAGGCCCCGTGTTATCGACAGCCAAATTAACAGCTAGCACCATGAATTAAATAAAGCCCTCATTGAGATGAGAGGTTGTTTCGAAGCTTTGAAATCCAACAGAGAGAGAAAAGCAGAACATGAAAATGATGTGATAATGGTTGGGACATTGGAAAATACCAACAAGGGACTTTGGAGAATTAAAAGAAGATAAATTCTCTGTGTGTTCCATAAGGATTTCAAAGGCCCAGATAGATGGAGTTAGTAGAAGCTTACGCTTGAACATTTTTTAATGATATTTATTAAAATAAATTGCAGGTTGACTAGATCTTAATGCAATATCTCAGTAGAATCATAAAATTGACAGCTGGCCTATTCAGAGGTATATAAAGATGACTAGAATAAAAATGTCAAGCTAACTTGAACAGACATTTGATATCAGACACAAGTTTGAAGCAGGAATGCCTGCAGTAATCCAAATGTAGATACTGGGCATTTTTGTAAATATTCATTTTATAAGTAGCTTCATCCTTGTATAGCCACACTTAACTGGGAGCTATTATTGATTTAATAACATGATATTGGCAGCAGAAGAATAAAAATGAACAAAATACATTGTCCACTGCTGTATTTGTTAATGTAATTAGACAATAGACAATAGGTGCAGGAGTAGGCCATTCAGCCCTTCGAAACAGCACCGCAATTCAATGTGATCATGGCTGATCATTCACTATCATTACCCTGTTCCTGCACTCTCCCCGTACCCCCTGACTCCGCTATCATTAAGAGCTCTATCTAACTCTCTCTTGAAAGCATCCAGAAAATTGGCCTCCACTGCCTTCTGAGGCAGAGAATTCCACAAATTTACAACTCTGAGTGAAAAGGTTTTTCATCATCTCTGTTCGAAATGGCCTACCCCTTATTCTTAAACAGTGGCCCCTGGTTATGGACCCATTTTCAATAAATCTGACTGCACTTTGCAATGGATAGAGAAACACGGTTTGTTGTGGAAAAAGCTCGTCTCCTACAACATGGTTCCGGTAAATAGTAAAGAAACATCTTTCATGGGGAGTTTGTATGAGTAACAACAGTCAATGAAATCCCTAAATTCTGAATCGTGAGCAACAAAAGCTTTATTTTTGGTGTTTTGGTTATCCTTGATATATTTATTCAATTAGTTGATTAGCGTCTGAGCACATTTATTGTTATTGGGGCATTTCATCTTCTTAAGAAGTAACTCATTGCTTCTTTGATTTCCAGTCACACACTGAGTGACCTAGCCATGAGCATGCCTCATAATTCCAGCCATATCACCTCCAGCCTAACATTTCAACCAAGAACCAGAGATCAATAAAGCAGATAGTTTCTGATCAGCATCACACGCTCGAAACAGCATTCTCCCTAGAGTTATCAACCATCAGGACTTGGTCTTGCTGAGACCTCATGAGATATAGGTAGGGTCTGATATTGGAAATGTGGAGCTTTGGGTCCTGTACCATTAAGCTACAAGATAATGAAAAGAGCTGCAAGGTAATTCATGTCTGAAAGCAAGGCAGTGGAAGGACAGTGTTTAATTCTTGAAACACTTCTTTCCTCAAGGCTATTCAGCTTCCTTTTAAATTTGCAGACAATCTCGCCTTTCTTCACAGTCTATTCAGCAGTTTTGTAACCATATTAGATGTGACCTGCTAGTTCATCGCTCTACTGAGCTGGTGGTTAGTGCTTCTTGCTTACAGGATTTGCGCTAATGTTATATATTTACAATGATGGGATTTTCAAGGACTAAAATCGTCCTCTTTATGATTGTAAACATTAGCTGCTGTAAAATGAGCGAGTCTGAGTTTTACAGCATCAGATTCTTAATGATGTGTAGGAAAATAACTGCAGATGCTGGTCCAAATCGAAGGTATCACAAAATGCTCCAGCATTTTGTGATACATTCTTAATGATAATTTCCTTAGGGGGATAAGTAATGCAGGGAATGGGATCATGCCACCTTAGTCCTGTTCCCAGCCATGTTATCAACTATGTTGAAACACTTACCTGATAGGCTTGATTTTCAAAGACAAAAAATATTGCAGTTAAAGTACTTCTAACCCATCACAATGTTCTCAGCAGTTTAACAGATTTATCATCCAAACTCAACAGTGAACTTCAGAAAGAAACATCATGATGGGCCACACAGGTTTGTTTTTTTCAAATAGCAAGTATATTTACTCAAGGAACAAAGATAAGAGGCAGAAAGATTTAGACATGATAATACCGGACTAATTAATACAAGTAGTAAACAATGGCGGCGCTGCGCAGCAGCTGCGGCTCACCTGCAGTCCGTTTGTCTTTTGTGTTTTTTTGTTGTTTTTTGTCTTAATTGTAGTGTTTAGATGTGATGTAGTGTTTTTTGTGGTTGTGTACTATGTGTGGGGGAACTGTAAAATTGTCTCTTCCGAAAGGAGACCCGACCATATTTTCTGGGTCGTGTCTCCGTTCCCGCTGCGGCCTACCATCGGCCAAACACCTGGAGCTGGCGGCCTCCACCTGGGACCACCTGGGCGCTGGTTCGCAGAGCCCGCGGACCGGACTGTACTTACCATCTGCGGAGCTGGCTGCCTTCGGAGGCTGTGGTGGCGCTGCGAGTGCGGCTGCGACTTGCCTTCGGAGGCTTCGGCCGTGGGCCACGTGGATATCGGAAGCTCGCAGGCCCTGCCCTGGGTGGGGGCCGGCATCGGGAGCTCCGGCAGCGGCAGCGCCTTTGCTTGGGTCGGCCCGTTGCGGACCTTTCACCGTCTGGCGTGGCCTGGAACTGGCCGCGGGATTTTTCTCTGCCCGGTGGGGCTTCAATGTCGGGAGCCCCGACCGCCCCGACGTGGCAACTTCAACAGCCTGACTGCAGGAGAAGACGGCAGGGGAAGAGAAAAGACATTCTAGCCTTCCATCACAGTGAGGAGGTGACTGGAGGAGACTCACTGTGATGGATGTTTCTTTTTTTGTTTTGTGTTGGTTTGTGATTGTGTGTGGTTATTGCTTATTTTTATTGCTCTTATTATTGGACTGTGGGTAACGGAATTTCATCCAAAAGACTTGTTTTTATGGATGACAATAAAGGTTATTCTGATTCTGATTCTGATTCTGATTCTGATTCTGATTCTGATTCTGATTCTGATTCTGAGGCCAGTATTCAGCGAAGGCAGTGGTCTTAAAGAGGATGCAGAAATAATGTGCAAGTTGAGAAAGATTTGGGGTGAAAAGATTGACTGGGACGAGGTCATAGAGGGATCAGGGAATAAGATGAAAGAATTTTAAAGTTGAGTCTTCCTTGCAGAAGTGGCCACAACAGTAATGAGTGGACAAAATTTGATGTAAAGTCAAGATATATTCAGCAAAGTTTTGGATTAGGCCAAATGTGTATGGGGCGGAAGACATAAGGATTTAAATAGTCCCACCTAGCAATAACCAAAGCGGAAATGAGGGTTTCAGAAAAAGCCATAAAGTGCAGGAGTAACTTAGTAGGTCAGGCAGTATGGAGAACATAGATAGGCAATGTTTCAGGTTGGGATCTTTCTTTAGACTGTAGTGGATGGGTGGGGGTGGAAGCTGGAAGAGGGATGGAATGGACAATACATGGCACGTTGATAGGTGAATACAGGTGAGTGTGGTTTTGGTTGGCAGATGGTTGGACAAAGGCCAGAGATGAAAAGACAAAAGGTGGTGAGATAAGTAGATAAGGAGAGGAGGTGTGAAATGTGAAGGCAGAGAAAGGATGTATATATATAAAGGTGGAAGGAGATGTCGATGTTGGGCCATAGAGCCAGTTTACAAGCTGGACAGCTCCATGACTAAACATGCACCAACCCAGGGCAACAACCCCATACCTCATACAAAGTTGATCTAAATTTATGAGGAAGTTGTGAACATCCCCGGCAATGCTTTAATCTATTGCCCACCCCTAATTGCCTGGGAACTGAGCACCTTGGTAGAGAGGGATGAAAAATGGTAACGTTCTTTCGTGGATCTCACAGTTGACAACCATATCGAAGTAAAAAAACTGAAGACAAATGATAAATCTATGTCCCTGGGCCCCAGAGATGAGAGTATGGGAACCTCCCAACTATATAATGATGTAACTAAATATACTTGACGCACACCTTATAGTTATGTTGACAGCTTCAACAATTATCTCCATTGTATGAAGTTACAATATTCTTATCTACCCAGCAATATTTCATATTATGGCGAGTCCGAAAACTTGTTGGTTGTAGAAGAAGTTTATTGCAGCCGCAATATTCGAATACAAAGTTAAACAACAAGGTAAAGGACAACCATCAAAAACTTACTGTCTTCTTCGAAGACTTCGCCGAACTAACATTTCGGGCGCCAAAAGCGCACATGACAACGCTGGCCAATCAGCGATGTCGCTCTCTGGACCAATCCCTACGGTCGCGCTCACACGTGACCTTGCTGGCCAATCTGAGGGTTCGACGACCCGGACCATTCTCTATGGTCGCTACATGACCCCCCTCAGAACCCGAGGTACGGAACCTAGCAGGGAGCCGGATTTCGCGACCATAACGAGTAAGGAGAGGGGCAGCCTGAACCACAGGAGCAGGGGATTCCGGACTTGGAGGAACTGCTGGAACGGGGGGTCCTGGAGGAACTGCCGGAACGGGGGGTCCTGGACTGAGCGGAACTGACGGAGGTCGGCCTCTCCTAGGGGTTTGGCCGACCAGGACTGGTTGATCCGGATCCAAGTGTGCAGGTTTGAGCCGGGACACCAAGACGAGCTCACTCCTGCCGCACATGTCTAAGGTGAAGGTAGCCGTTCCCTTACGTAAAACCCGGAACGGCCCTTGATAGACCCTCTGCAACGGGGCACGATGGGAATCTTTTCGCAGAAACACAAACTCACAGTCCTTCAGGGAAGGCGGTTCATGTACCATGGGACACCCATGACGTGAAGTCGGAACTGGAGCCAGGGAACCCACCCGTGCCCGGAGAGATGCTAAGACTGATGGGACTGGAGGCAGCTGGTCTGAGGGTTCCGGAAACAAATCTCCGGGTACTCGAAGTGTCGAGCCATATACTAGCTCCGCGGACGACGCACCGAGATCTTGCTTAGGAGCAGTCCGGATGCCCAGAAGAACCCAGGGGAGTTGGTCTACCCAGTCCGGGCATTCAAGCCTTGCACTGAGGGACGCCTTAAGTTGACGGTGGAACCTTTCTACAAGTCCATTTAACTGGGGGTGGTATGCAGTAGTGGGTTGTAACTTGGAACCGTACAGTTCTGCGAGTGCGGCCCAGAGGGACGAAGTGAACTGCGGCCCCCTGTCAGTGGTAATAACTGCCGGGACCCCGAAACGAGCTACCCAATGGAGGGCCAAAGTCCTGGCACAAGAGGCTGCCGAGATATCAGACAATGGGAAAGCCTCTGGCCACCGGGTGAACCGATCCACCACCGTGAGGAGGTGGGTGTAGCCCCGGGAGGAAGGCAAAGGCCCGACCAAATCCACGTGGATGTGAAAAAAACGAACTGCTGGGACCTCGAACCCCTGTACGGGAGGCTGGACATGGCGCTGGACTTTAGCGGTCTGACAGGGAACGCAGGAACGCGCCCAACCCGCTACCTGTTTCCGTAGGCCATGCCAGACAAACCGAGCTGCTACTAAAGCAGAGGTGGAGCGGATGGACGGGTGCGCCAGCCCATGAATGGCATCAAAAACCCGGCGCTGAAGGGAGGGCTGTACTACCGGCCTGGGACGGGGAAGGGAAACATCACACCAGACTTTTGTGCCTTCCGACCCGCAGGCTACCTGAGCCAACTTCAATCCCGAAGTGGTGGACTGGTATGCCGAGGCGGTATCCGCTAGAATCTGTGCCTCCGCAAGCTCCTGGGGATCCACCTCGCAGTCCACCGCCGAAATAGGGGAAAAAGCAGGTCTAGACAGGGCGTCAGCAACGGCATTAAGCTTACCCGCGACATGACGGACATCGGTGGTAAATTCGGAGATAGCAGTCAGGTGCCGCTGCTGGTGGGCCGACCATGGGTCAGACAATTTGAAAAATGCAAATGTTAATGGTTTGTGGTCCGTAAAGGCTACAAATGGGCGGCCCTCAAGGAAATACCGGAAATGGCGAACAGCTAAATAGAGGGCCAGAAGCTCTCAGTCAAATGCGCTATACTTCAGCTCAGCCGAATTGAGTTGCCGGCTGAAAAACGCCAAGGGCTGCCAACGGCCACCGACCTGCTGCTCCAAGACCCCGCCCACCGCCACGTCAGAGGCGTCAACCGTCAGGGCCGTGGGGGCGGAGGGGCTCGGGTGGACCAACATGGTGGCGTCTGCTAATGCTGCCTTAGCTGCTGTAAAAGCCGACTCTGCGGCCGGGGACCATATCAACTCTACCGGTTTTCCCGCAAGGCACTGGAAGAGTGGGCGCATGACCCGCGCAGCTGCCGGGACGAACCTATGGTAGAAGTTAACCATACCTACGAACTCCTGTAGTCCTTTTACTGTGGTGGGCCTGGGAAATGCCCGGATAGCC
Organism: Rhinoraja longicauda; assembly: GCF_053455715.1. Classification (NCBI taxonomy): domain Eukaryota; kingdom Metazoa; phylum Chordata; class Chondrichthyes; order Rajiformes; family Arhynchobatidae; genus Rhinoraja; species Rhinoraja longicauda. The sequence continues at coordinate 19,641,656 of NC_135975.1, read as the reverse complement.
TCCACCTTCTCGGGCAAAGGGGAGGCACCGGCAGGGGTAATTCTGTGCCCTAAAAAATCAAGAGAAGGGAGGCCGAATTGACACTTGGAGGGTTGGATAATGAGCCCATGGTCTTGGAGCCGCTGGAACACAGTCCGCAAGTGGACCTGGTGGTCCTGCACTGAGGGGCTGGCGACCAGGATGTCGTCTAAATAAATAAACAAAAAGGGTAAACCCCGACCCACACAGTCCATCAGTCGTTGGAAAGCCTGTGCCGCGTTCTTTAAACCGAAAGGCATACGCAACCATTCAAACAACCCGAACGGAGTAATCATGGCAGTTTTCTGTATGTCCTCCGGCCGCACCGGAATCTGGTGGTATCCTCGCACCAAATCGATTTTGGAGAACACCACCGCTCCTTCCAGCCCAGACGAAAAGTCCTGTAGGTGCGGTATGGGGTAGCGATCAGCCGTGGTGACAGCATTGAGACGCCGATAATCGCCACATGGTCTCCACCCCCCCAGATGCCTTGGAGACCATATGCAACGGCGAGGCCCATGGGCTGTCGGACTGACGGACAATGCCCATTTCCTCCATCTTCCTAAATTCCGCCCGTGCCACCACCAGTTTGTCTGGCGATAGTCTCCTGGCCCGAGCGAAAACGGGAGGGCCCTCGGTGCGGATGTGATGGACCACGCCGTGCTTGGCCGAAGGCGTGTCAAAACGTTGGATGAGCAGCTCTGGAAACTCCGCCAGGATCTCAGCATACGAGTCAGGGGCCGCGACGACGGCCTGGACAGTAGGGCTGGGCGGGGAGGCGATTGTCAGAGCGACGGGCTCCTCGCTGGCGGAGGGTCGGAGGTCGTTACCGCGGACATCAGGGACCAGTGAAAAAGCCCAGAGAAAATCTGCGCCTAGGATCGCTTGTCTGACGTCTGCTATGATGAATGGCCATTCGTACGTGCGGAGGCCTAACACAAGGGACATCTTCCGTATACCGAAAGTGCGAATGGGGCTGCCATTAACCGCGATGAGGGTGGAACCTGTCTTACCCGTTCTGGTTTCGAGGTCGGTCGGCGGCACTATACTGACGATGGCTCCCGTGTCTACCAAAAATTCTGTGTCCGTGAATCGATCGTGGACGTAGAGGCGTCGGTTCTGGCCAATCGCAACTGCCCCTATGTACGATCGGCCGAGGCATTTCCCGCGAAGGTACAAGGTGAGCGGCAGTTGCGGGATTCTCTACCCCATCGTAGGTGATAATAGCACCAGCCGCGCTTGTGCGGATCTTTTTGGCGGGCTTTTGGAGAACTGGCGGGAGACGCGGCGCCATCTTGATGTCGCTGTGGCGTGGTCACTGATGTCGAGACCTTGTTGATCGAACCGCTTGCCTTCTTTTTAGCCGCTATGAGCGCGTCCGCTTTCGCTGCATATGCTTCGGGGTCCTTAAAAGAACAATCCGTGAGCAGCAGTCGGACATCCTCAGGAAGCTTCTCTCGGAATGCCTGTTCGAACATGAGGCGATCCGTATGCTCACCGGCTAGCATCATCATCTCGGCCATGAGAACGGACGGCCGTCGATCTCCGAGGTCCGGTAGGTGCAGAAGTCTTTCAGCGCAATCATGCCTATTAAACCCGAAGGTTCGCAGTAACAATTTCTTCATTGCCTCGTACTTGCTTTCCGCAGGCGGATTAACGATGAACCGCATCACGCGTGTGGTCGTCTCCGGTGATAGAGCGCTGACGAGATAGTAATACTTCGTCAAGTCGGCCGATATGTTCTTTATATGAAATTGGGCTTCGGTGTGGACAAACCAAGATTGCGGTGAATGTGTCCAAAACAACGGAAGGTGAACGCTTACCGCGCTTAACTCCGGTGTGCCAGGCGCGGCATTCAACAACGAGGCGTCGTGTTCCTGCATAGTCGGTGATCGTCAAGATCACGTCGGGGTCACCAATATGGCGAGTCCGAAAACTTGTTGGTTGTAGAAGAAGTTTATTGCAGCCGCAATATTCGAATACAAAGTTAAACAACAAGGTAAAGGACAACCATCAAAAACTTACTGTCTTCTTCGAAGACTTCGCCGAACTAACATTTCGGGCGCCAAAAGCGCACATGACAACGCTGGCCAATCAGCGATGTCGCTCTCTGGACCAATCCCTACGGTCGCGCTCACACGTGACCTTGCTGGCCAATCTGAGGGTTCGACGACCCGGACCATTCTCTATGGTCGCTACAATATCTTTCTTCTTTGTTAGGCCCTACAACCCGGCTCCAGAAGTGGGCTCATTGTGGATGATAATTACTCCGAGAAGCTGCCTGTCCTTGTTGTCACACTTTGTAAGAACACTTAATACAACTAACTCCACGCACTTAACACAGGAAGGATTAAATCAACAATCTTTAAATTCCATGCCTTCTTTCCACTATGTACCGCTGTGCATGTTTGTCCTCATTAGTTTGATTCTTTGCATGCCAGATTGTAAACAGTCAGTCTCTAAATTATGCCAATAAAATAAGAAGTATCAGCGTCTCACAAATGAAGATTACTTCAACACTGAAAGTTTCCAAATGCCTAACATCAGCACTGCAATCTTACTTTAGAGAATAAATGGTGCAATTATATCTATAGACCTTCTGTTTGTGAAGAGAAATAATCGAGATAGAGCTATCAACAGAACAATCATAATTGATGGGAGTAAACTCTCAACTAATAGCAGTGTCCAGTGAAACAATGCATCAAACAACATACCACAAGGTACACATAGTTCTTAAAGGTGCACTTACCATGACTTTCTGCTTCTTACTCTCATAAAGTAAGTAATAATCCACACTAACCATCATCTGTTGACATGAAAATATTGATGCAATTGGTTAACTATTTGCATGAATAGACATCTGTAAATTCAACCAACTCTAAATACATTCAATCTCTTCGTCTTTTCGTTCATTGCACTCTTCACTCCCAAATGATCACCTCACCAGGCAGAGATGCTGCCTGGTCTGTTGAGTTACTCCAACACTTTGTGTCTATCACCAGGTGGATCTTTTGCAATTGTTACAAGCATGATTGCCTTGAGAATTCCTGATATTATCTGTTTATGCTAGGCTGTCCACTCAAAATTTTAACAATGGGATGAAAATCTCTTTTGTACGTTGAGTTTTGGTGCATGGAGGCACAAGGAACTGTAGGTGCTGGAATCTTGAGCAAAACACAAAGTGCTGAAGAAACTCAGGAGGTCAGGCAGCATCTTTGGCGGAAATGGATAGGTGATGCAAATAATCAAACTAATTAGAATTTATTTGTGAAAACAATAAACACAGAATGAACCTCAGAAGATGACCCCAGATGTTTTTCTTTTGCATACCTCTCTTTCATAATTGCCTCAAAATCATCTATTCACCATTTTTTGGATCAAACTATAACATAATATCAAGAGCCAAGAGGGTTTTGTTGTTATATGTCCCAGATAGAAGAATTAAATTCTTACTTGCTGCAGCACAACAGAATATGTAAACATAGAAGCTTAAAAATATAATGAATTATAAAATGACAGAAACATTAAAATGAGACAATCACAAAGATTAACTTGTGAGCTACAGGAACACACTGCTGTAAAAATTATTTGGAAATATTTTAAATGCTATTCAAATACCACCATTAAAATTGTAGACAAAATCTATATACTAAAACTCTCGTTTGTTTGTTTGTTTGTTCCTGAACTACCGCCAAAACGGTACACGATAGCGCGACAATTTTAAGCCCACCTTACTCACTTGTCCCTTTGGTGCTAATGGAAGAAGTTTCATTGAAATCGGTGAAATCATTGAAAGTTATTCACATTTAAAAGTTAGAATCTATCTAGTAGGGAGGGAGGGGGAGGAAGGGAGGGCAGTGGGAGGGAGGATAAGGGGGGGTGTTGAGGGGGATGGAGTGGGGGGAGGGGGAGGGGGAGAGGAGAGTGGATGGGAGGGAGGGGGAGGGAGGGAGAGGGGAGGAGGAGGGGGAGGGGAGGAGGAGGGGGAGGGGAGGAGGGAGGAAGGGGAACGGGGAGGGGGAAGGGGAGGGGAGGGGAGGAGGGAAGGGGGAGGGGGAAGTGGAGGAAGGAAGGGGAGGGGAAGGTGGAGGGGGGGAGGGGGTGAGGAGGGGGGTATGGAGTGGGGAAGGGGAGAATGGGGGAAGGGAGGGAGTGGGGAGTGGGGGAGGAGAGGTTGCTGCACCAATGCAGGAAAGGTTTGGGCCCAACGGGTCCACTTGGTCTAGAAACATGATAAAAAGCAACAACATGTTTGTGCTTGAATGCCACACACATAAGAGCATTAATACATAATCAATAATAGATTTTGACATGTTATGTAATGCTCATGCCCTCAAGTTTAAAAACACCTATTCTCTTTAATATCTGAAACACATGCAATTTTGGAGAATTTCAAATGACCTGAAAAAAGCCAGAGATGTGAGCTTCGTGGCTTGCAGCCAAACCCATCCACTTCCAGTCATGTCCTTCACATCAAACAACTTCTATTTAGAATAATGTTGCAGCCACTATCATGTCAAAGTTGACAATCACTTGGAATTCATATTTGAAAATTAGTCTAATAGATAACTCCACCGTTTACTTAACAGGATAACTGAATTATACTGAAGGAAAATACTGATTTAGAACAGCTTTAGAACAACATGACTGTGATTAATAATGCAGATAATATTTCTGGCTGTGCATTAAGGTTATACTTTGTCATTTAGGAATGAAGTGCCTGGAATACATCTGCATGAAACATAGCTTTTTGTTATATCTATTGGCAGATCAAATACTAGGATAAAACATGGACATTACAATATTGGATCCGTTCCAGGAAAATTACACATCTTCTATGGTTCATTATTATAGTTAATGTCTAATAAATCAAAAACATTCAATGCACCTGCCATTGAAAAATTTAAAGTATCTTTAAGATGCTTGAGTTTCTGAGCCAATTTTAAGCAAGGTATACTTGAATAAAAGTCAATATTTCATCATTATTTGCTCAGATGCACCATTTAGGTGGCTGTAGCAGCAAATACATTGAATATATTAAAACAAATGCAGTGTGGACTTGTTTTATTAAATATGATGGCACTTAATTGCTCACTAATAAATATAACACGGTAGTGCAGCGGTAGAGTTGCTGCTTTACAGCGAATGCAGCGCCGGAGACCCAGGTTCGATCCTGACTACGGGTGCTGCACTGTAAGGAGTTTGTACGTTCTCCCCGTGACCTGCGTGGGTTTTCTCCGAGATCTTCGGTTTCCTCCCACACTCCAAAGACGTATAGGTATGTAGGTTAATTGGCTGGGTAAATGTAAAAATTGTCCCTAGTGGGTGTAGGATAGTGTTAATGTACGGGGATCACTGGGCGGCACGGACTTGGAGGGCCGAAAAGGCCTGTTTCCGGCTGTATATATATGATATGATGATGATATGATAACAAAGTAGTTGAACTATAAGCAAACCACATTTTCTTCCTTGTCAACGAAGAAGCTGGTCATGGTCTGCTTTGTTTTACCTAACTTACTCTTGCTGCTTTGAGAAAAAGGTGATAAAATAGACCACTCCCAATCACACTCCATGACAGAATAATTCACACTGATAAACACGGTGTTTAAGTGAAAGAATGCTGTCTGGTACAAACTGTAACAATCCTAATGTGAATCAAGCTGTCAGCTCCACTGAACCACATTATTACATTTGGCAACAACAAACACAAAACCACCTGATACTGGAAGAGACAAATAGCAAGGTAAAAACAGACTACAAAGTTGGTGATCGTTGAAATGGAGAGTACTCTTCCTGTTCCTGTTTAAGCATTAGACCTTACATTATGATCCAATGACCCAGCCTTAATATAATTTATCTTCCATAATTAGTAATTTACAGACTGTTAATTTAAAGGCAGGTGTGAAAAGTAACATTTCAATATAATATAATAATAATCAGATTTCAATTTCATTGGATTAAAATATGATTCAAAATATGACTATATTAATTAAATTTTAATGTGATGGTTTAATGATAAGTTGTTAGCAACAGTTCATACATTTAGAATTTGGTTAATCTTGTGTATCTGAATTGGAAATCAAGATGTTTCCATTAATTTTGGAGCTTGCATTTTCAAATCTTTAACACAGATGAAGGAAGGTATGCCCCAAATTATACACCAGTAACAACACATAATGATTGTCCTTTGCAGCTCAAGAACTTCAAAGTAAGTGAGATGGTGCGACAATAAATTGCTGGTTCTTTCTCAAGGGTTGTTCAGGAACATTGCACAGGTTCTGTTTGCCAAGAATGCTCAGAGCCCTGCGGTCCTGCATCCACCACATGTGACTCAGTCAGCACCACTCATCGAAATATCCTCTGTGTCTCACCCTCAAGTCTAGTCACAGAGCAAGACGACACCTGCTTTACCAACTGCACTTAAGCCTGTGGTGACTATTATTGTGGTGGCCCCCACCACCTTGACCATGCTCTAATTTCCCTCCTGCCATCGAGAAGAGGTATGGGAGTCTGAAAATTGTAATGTCCAGGTTCAGGAACAACTTCTTCCCAATAACCATCTGGCTATTGAACACCATGAACTCTAACTAAACTCCAAACTATGAACTGCCTTGGGTGCACCATGGAATTTGGGGTTTGTTTTGTTGTTTGCACTGTTATTTTTAATTTAAATTATCTTTTTTTTAAAGTTATTTAAATTGCTTTGTTGTTTGCAATGTTTTTTGTTAATTTATGTGATTTTTTTCATATGTTGTTTATTATATTTCTATTGAATACTGTGTTTACAAACCTGTTGTGCTGCTGCAAATATTAATGTCATTATTCCATTTTCGAACATATGACAATAAAACACTCTTGACTCTTATGTGCTGCCTTCAACTAGGCTGGGCAGGAGATATTTGCTGAATATTCCAAGATACCATCACTCTTGTAAAATGGTGGTCATAGATCCAAGATGGCTGAACACACCTCATTCTCACTGATTGAATACACTCACATCACACTGCAGGTGCCAGATGTGAACTCAGAGATGTAACAGAGTGAATTCCAGCCCAGAATGTTCAATTGGTATTTGGCCATACACAATGCAAACCAGTAATCAACATGTAGCATTGAGGAAAAGTCATGATTCCTATATCCTGTGACTCTCTACAGCGTCATCTGTCTTTGAACCAAAATTATCAGTGAGAGTGAGGCTGCTGACACCATGGACCACTGACATGCTCAACCAAAATTGCATTATAATAAAATAATAATAAAATTATAATAAAAATTATCTTAATGGAATGGGTATTTATAGCAAAAGTAAGATTGTCTGGATTTGCTACAGCCTGTTCAATACCCTTTCCCAAGACTGATTTAATCTATGCAGTTATTGGTCCAGTTTACAACAGAGCTTAATGTAACAGATACAACTCTTTTTTATTTGTGTGTCACCTGAGGACAGATAGTTGTATCTAATCTTTGCAAATCTATTGCTGTTGACTTATCCGTTTGCTGCATAATAAATCTCTTCTCGACTTTATGATCTAAGCCATGAAATTGCCTTCCAAGATCAAGAAGGATTACTTGATGGCACGACATATACCTGGCAAGCTGAAATACGGTTACAAGGGGTTCCTGTCATGCCTAGGGCTCACCATTAATTATCTCCATATTTTGCTGTAAACAAGTACCACTGACAGAGAAGTAGGGCTCAACTATGGGACTAGTGTGAGTCACAGAGAAGCAGAGTCAAAGAGAATGAGAGATAGAGCCTAGAAATAGTTCACTGAATCACCATGCCAGTGCTGGCTATCAAGCCCCTGTCTAATCCCATTTCCAGCACTAGGCTCATAGTCATCCATCCCATGGTATAATGAGTTTTTAATCTAAATACTTCTTAGATGTTGTGAGAGTAACTGCCTTCACCGCAGTATCAAGGAGGGCAATCCAAGTTTCCACCAGCTTCTTGGTTAAAAAATCCTTCAATATTCACAGTCCTCATGGTGAAGAAATCTCTCCTAATTTCCCAAATATCCTACTCTCGTTTAGAAACCAATTCTCACAGTTCTAGACTTAAGGTTCATCATTTTGCAAAATGTTTTAAAGCATTGCAAATTGTGTTGGATTGTGCTGGGTTTTATGTTCAGTGATATGTAAGTATGTTTGAACAGAAAATAGGAAGAAAGTATTTTACAAAAATGCAGCGACAGTGGGCACAATTTGCATCGGAATTGACAAATGCCTCCAAACAGAACCCACACAGTGATTGTAGCAAAGTGATCAGTCAGTCTGCCTTTGGTTTCTTCGATGTAGAACAGATCAGAGGAAACAGCTTTCTGCACCTACTCTGTTAACCTCCTCAGAACTGTATATATTTCAATGCAGACAGTCACAGACCTCTAGTCCAAATATCTTATTTCAACCACAACCCTCTGTCTTCTATGAATAATCCAGTTCTGAATCCATGTGATCTGTGCAATCCATGGACCCCCACCCCCTGAACTTCACTGAACTTCCATTATGTATAGGGGGCAGCAGAGGAAGTGCGCCAATTCATCAGGCACATTAAAGATGTGTGGTTATGCACACACAATGCATAAAGTTTGTTTGGTTTTCCAAGGAAACATTAAGTAGTCAAATTGAAATGCCTGCTTGTGCTATGGTGGTAATGCCGTCTGACTCAATCCTGTGAGCCTATGATACATGACAAGGATTTTTGTTTCTTTCTTGGAGAGATCAAAACCACTAACAGTGCTGTAGATGAGGCCATCCCCAAGACATGCATTTCTTTACCTTTGTACTCCATTCCCTTGAGCTGGCTTATGGCTGCAATCATGGGAATTTGTTCTTGCTTTACTGGTGGTTTAGCAAAACACTTGGCATGGTCACTCGTAGAGGAAACTGCTGGCTAGAGTGTTTAATTGGATACATTTGCTGATTTCAATACAAACTGTAGCTACAGTTGCACCAGTCAGTCGTAGAGTCATATAGCATGGAAACAGGTCCTTCAGCCCAACTCGTTCATGCCAAACAAGATGCCTCATCGAAGGCAGTTCCACTTTGTCCGCGTTTGGTTCTTATGCCTCTGAACCCTTCCTATCCATGCACCTGTGCAAGTGTCTATTAAATCTTGTCATTGTACCTGCCTCAAATACCTCCTCAGGCAGCTGATTCCATCTACATACCACCCTCTGGGTGGAAAAGTTGCCTCTCAACTTAAATCTTTCCCCTCTCACCTTACACCTGCATCCTCTGGTTCTTACTTCCCCCACCCTGGGTAAATGATGCTGTGCGTTCACCCTATCAGTTCCCTTCATGATTTTATACACCTTTATTAGATCATCCCTCAGCCTCCTGCGCTCCAAGGAATAAAGTTCAAGCTTGCTCAATATCTCCCTATATCCCAGATCCTCAAGTCCTGGTAACATCCTCATAAATCTTCTCTGCACTCTTTGAAAGTTAATGGTATCCTTCATATAGCTGGGTGACCAAAACTGAACATAACTCTCCAAATTTGGCCTCGCCAACGTCTTGTACAAATGTAACATAACTCCCAACTTTTATACTCATTACCCTGACTGATGAAGTCAATGTACCAAAAGCCTTCATGACGCCACTTTCATGCAACTGTGTACCTATACTCCTAGATTCCTCTGCTCTACAACACTCCCAAGGGGCCTGCCATTTACTGTGAAGATTTTTTTTTCCAAAGTTTCCGGTCAAACATATTTGAATTTCACTAGGCATAAAATGCACTCTAAATCAATACAACTGGCAGAGTTTTCATAGAATAAATCCCCTGAAGGGGGACATGGTTACGTTTTTGCTGAGGCTCACTTTGATACACTCTTCCCCAAACCAATGCAAAAAGTTGTGGAATCTCGTGTCACATCAAACAAAACAATTGCAATGTTTTGCACTGGGTTCGATGCATTTGATAGCATACTAGTTAAAATTCATTGGAATCGAGCAGAAAAAGCAGGACAATAAATAAGATTTTAACAATTTTCTTGAGGTTGGGAGGGCAAAAGGGATGGGAGATTAAATCACTGATGAAATAAACTGATGCAATATCAATTAGTTCTCATTATAAATTTGTTGATACAAATACTTTGAGCTGGTTGTATCTACTGCGTTTAATTTCCTGCTCTGTGCTCACTGTGCTCCCAATTAGATTTAGTATTTGCAGGTTGCATTATATTCTCAATGATGTGTCATTGTAAAAGTGATATTTTTAGCTTACACAAAACCTGCTGTCAGGTTATGACACCGTTTGTAAACCTGCCACACTGTTGGACTCTCATCAATATCTTTTACACCCTTCCTCTAACGGCATTATCTCTAACACACTGGGAGTAAATGATTTATTTGAAAATTATTAGGGACTGCATTGTGGCTTCCCAACACATTTCCTGACTGTCTTTGACTTTTAAAAAAATGGGGGAGTGTTGTCTAATCATCCCAGGAAGGATCTAAAAATTAAAATCCAAAGTCCTACTCAATTTATTGCCCAACTCCAAAAAGTGCATATTCAAAGAAAGACCACTGGAGAAACAATGGAATAGACTTGGTTAATTCAATCCCATTCCCTGTCTATTGCAGAAGGCTCACTGCAGAACCTATCCCTTTATATCGGCGATACCAAGCGCAGGCTTGGCGATCGCTTCGCTGAACACCTGCGCTCGGCAGTTTTAACAAAACTGATCTCCCGGTGGCCCAGCACTTTAACTCCCCCTCCCATTCCCAGTCTGAACTCTCTGTCATGGGCTTCCTCCAGTGCCATAGTGAGGCCCGCCGGAAATTGGAGGAGCAGCACCTCATATTTCGCCTGGTGGTATGAACGTCGACTTCTCCAACTTCAGATAGCTCCTCTGTCCCTCCCTTCCCCTCCTCCTTCCCAGATCTCCCTCTATCTTCCTGTCTCCACCTATATCCTTCCTTTGTCCCACCCCCGACATCAGTCTGAAGAAGGGTCTCGACCCAAAACGTCACCCATTCCTTCTCTCCCGAGATGCTGCCTGACCTGCTGAGTTACTCCAGCATTTTGTGAATAAATCGATTTGTACCAGCATCTGCAGTTATTTTCTTATACTATCCCTTTCTATTGTTGGTATTTGCTTAAAAATAATTTGCTTTGAGATAGCGTTGGTTGAATGCTAATAGTTGAAGGTTCTGCTCAGCCCTCCCTCGCAACACTTTGATTAATGAACGTTAACATCGGTGGTGAGGGTATGTGCAGGCTTTCCATGAAAGGATATCACAAATTTCCCCGGTGTGGGACAAATAAAGGAATATATTATTAAAGACTTGTTATGGGTATCATCGATTTATGTTATGATTCAGACTATGATTTTGATTCAAACGTAAAGATTTTTAAAATCTTGCCTCCCATAACAGGCTGCGATAATCTCATTAGGTCCTGAGGGTTTATGCCCCTTCATACCCAGTGATATATTTAAACCTCCCCTTTTCAATGATAACGTGAACCAGAACCTTTCCAGCCCTCTTCCGCATAGTTTGCCATTTTGGTCCCTACTCTCTTCCTGGTTACCCTCCTGGCTTAACAGACATAAAATGATTTGGAATTTTCCTTACTCTTGTTTCGTCACTGATATTTTGTGCTCCCTCTTTGCTCTTGTATATTTTGTTCCTAAAGGCCCCTCCCCCACCTTGTCATCACTTCAGATGTTCCTTCTTTCCCTTTCTCCAGCCCATGATTTCTTTAGCATCCAGGTTTGCTCGACGTTCTGTTCTTACCCTTATTTGAACACTGCTAATCCTGAATTCTCTTTTTTTTTTACCTTAAAATGTCTTCCAACTATTGAATTTAGGTCTTCCTAGGACTAGACTGGAGTTCTCCCGGTCTATCTATACCAAGTCTTGGCTTAACATGCTGAAATTGGATTTCCCCCAATTTAGGAACTTCTTTTTTGGAAATATCCCTTTTCGTAAATTGCTTGAAACTTGCAGAGTAATGCTCACTATCTCCAAACTGCACATTCACTAACACTGACAGCTTTTTGCACTTTTTTTCTTTAAGATTAGGTCCAATACAGTCACTTCCTTAAAAGTATTGTCTAAGTATTGACTCAAAAGCTCTCCTGGATATAATTTAACATTGAACCCCATCTTTCACTATAAAAACTCTGCCTTTCACTATAATTCGACCCCCTCTTCACTTCCATACTAGATTGTCGTAGCATAGTTCTGGCAGCCCATGTTGAGACATCCATTAGGCTCAGTGGACCATCAGCAGCAGAATAAATGTTCACCACCACAATCTCTCGCATCCTAGCAAATCCCTCACTCTTTCTTTGGTCTCCTACAGGGGATAAACACTCATTCAATGAGGAGTGCAGGAGGGCTTGTTAGGACCAGCACTGGGCAAATGTAAAAGTGATAGCCTAGTGAAGCTCAATGCAGGATGAGTAGCATGCTCAACAACAACTTTCAATCAACAAATCTAACCAATATGTCAACCAATGGATCTGATCAAAGCTTTGCAGTCCTAACACATTTAACTTGAATAGTAATGGACAATTAAAATAGCTAATGAAACGGACAAGTTCCAACAATATCCTTACCCTCAACAATGCAGGGCTCAGAATGAGGCCTTTGCCTTCATGTGCAGCAGAAGTGCTGAATAAATGATCAGCCAAGGCTCTGCCTGAAATACCCACCATCATAGAGGCCATTCTCCAGCCTTTATTATTCTCTCCAAGCAATATCAAGAACAACTGAGGGCACTGGATATATATTTTTTTAAACTTGTGGGACCAGATAATATCCAAATTACATAAAACTGCTCAGGTACACTCTTAATAAAAAGCGGGCCAATCCAGCTTGGTTTATTACTGCCCGGTTTGTCCACTCTCAATCATCAGCAAAGTGATGGATGCTGTGGCTGCCCATGGCTTTAAGTGGCACTTACTCTCCAATAACCTAATGCTGTGTTTGGGCTTTACCAGGAATGCTTGGCTCCGGACCACTTCTTAGCCTGGTCCTAAAATTATCAAAGAGCTCATCGCGACCACCTATGGTCCTGACACCTGGGCAACATTTGATTAGATTTGACACCAAGGAGCTCTGGTAATATTGAAGTTAATTGTCATCAAAGAGAAAACACTGCAATGGCTGGAGTCATACCTTGCACATAGGAAAATGACCATGATCATTGGAGATCAATAATTCTTGTCCCAGGATATCACAGGAGGAGCTCTTCCGGGCAATGACAGTGGCCCAACCAGCTTCAGCTGTTTCAATGTTGATTTTACTTCCATCATGAAGTCAGAAGTGAGGAGGTTTTTGATTGTGATTGTCACAGTATTCACTTCCATTCACAATTTCTCAGTATACTAAGCAGCCCATGTCTGCATATCTACAACCCAGGCTCGTTTATGCAATAAGATTTTGTATGACACATTATCAAAATCCTCTGGAAATCCAAATACACTACATCTGCTGGTTCACTTGTATTTTGTATTCTAGGAGAACTCAAGCAAAAAAAAATATTATTTACTTTTCCAAACACAATGTTGTTGATTTGACTTATGATTTTTTTTTAATGTCCTGATAATACCTCCTTGATAGTGGATATCAGCATTTCCCCAAGGATACATGTTAGGCGGTCTTACCTATATTTTGTTGCACTCCTTTCTTGAATGCAAAAAATACTGCAAATACTGCAAAAATACTGTGAATGAATACTGCAAAAAAGCCATTAGAATAATTCATAATGTCGGTTTTTGTGAACACACCAACTCATTATTTATAAAGTCTAAAATAATCAAATTTTATGACATTGTGGAATATCAAACAGCTCAATTCATGTACAAAGTGAGAAACAATTTGCTACCAAGTAACTTACAGGAAATGTTTTATGAAAGAGAGGGGGGGTATAATTTAAGGGGAACATTGAATTTCAAGATTCGCAATACTCGAACAACAATGAAAAGATTTTCTATATCAATCAGTGGAGTAAAGCTATGGAACAGAATGAATGCGGAATTAAAACAATGTTCAAACATCATCCAGTTTAAAAACAACTATAAACACATGATTTTTTCTAGGTACAGTGAGGGGGGGATTAACAGTCACCAGGGGTCTACATATAATAACACATCATTATTTAAATAAGTATATCTATATGAACATATAAGGGTGTATGAGTATTTTTGTATTAATATCTGACTTATTATACGGGTGGGTGACTATATTTGTATTTATATTTTGTATGTAAATGGTCGGGTATATGTGTATATATATGATTGGCCTAATGTATGTATATATATCAGATGTAGTTAATATAGACATTATTATGTCAATAGGTATATTCATATGATTGTAGGGGTGAGTGAGTATATATGTAGTTATATATGTATTTTAGGTATTAGTTATTATAGACAATTCTTGATAAATATTGATTAGGGAATGGGGGTAGGATTAAATAAGTTCACACTTCTTCCTACTCCTTTTCGCACATGTAAAGTAATGGATGAAATTCTTTGTATTTCTGTTTTTTTTGTTTATTTTGTTTTTTAATTGATGTCTTTTAACATGTTCGAAATAAAATAAAATGAAATGAAATGAAATGAAATGAAATGAATAGTGGTTTTACATTTGCAGTTTCCCCACTCCACTGGGACCTATCTGGAATCCAGGGATTTTTTGTAAATTATAATTATCACATCCACCATTTCTGCAGCCACTTCTTTTAAGATCCCAGGACGCAGGCCATCAGATCCAAGGGACCTGTCGGCCATTAGTTTGTTTGTTACTTCTTTCTTCTCTGATGATTTTTTTTTCAGATCTTCATTCCCCAGAGCTGCTTAATTATCTGTTATTAATAGGATGTTTTTAATATCTTCTGCTGTGAAAACTGATCCAAAAGAATTATTTGGAATCTCTGCCATTTCTGTATGCCCTATTATTAATTCCCCAGTCTTATCCCCTAAGGGACTGACATTTACTTGAGGTACTCTCTCCCTTTCCATGTACCAGTAGAAGCTCTCAGTATTTTTGTATTATTTGCTCATTTACTTTCTTACTCTTTCTTATTTTTCTTCATTATTTTTTTCAGGATCCTTTACTGTTAGTAAATGTTTGCAATCCCCTGGCCCATCTTTAATTTTCACAGCACTGTACACCTTTATCTTTAGTTTAATGTTCACATTAATCTTTAGTTCACATCCTCCATCCTACTTGGAGATACTTCCTTTTTCATCGGAATAAACCTTTGGAATCACCGAAAAATAGACCACAGAAATGGGCCCTCACAGCCCACAACTGTGATTCTATTTATGTTCATAAGCTCTAGGAGCTGAATTAGGGCATTTGGCCCATCAAGTCTGCTCCGCCATTCAATCAAAGCTGATCTATCTTTCCCCCTCAACCCCGCCTTTGCCCCATAACACCTGACACTCATACTAATCAAGAATCTGTCACTCTCCGATATTCTGCACTTCTGCCATTTGATCACATTAACCTGGTGTCCCTGTGTTCATTTCCTGTCCAAGTACGTCCAAATTCCTTTTAAATGTAGTAATAATAGCTGCTTTCAGGATCAAAGTCCTGTTTCTAGGTATGAGGCAGCAGCCCAGCCATCTGCCCCAGTCTGCCATCCTACCAACTGTGCCACTGTACTGCCCCAATCTTATTATAATTATTTTAGAACTTTCCTTAATCTTATCAGTTTCTGTGGTGTCTATGCTTGAATGTTCTCCCCCTTCCTGATATACGTACAATTGTGGGCTATTCACATCTAAGAGTTTGAGGAACAGTTCATTCGAAGGGTTTTGATGAAGGAACATAATAGATCCAGCAGGCTTGGGTGTGTTAGGACTACAGCCACAAACAGAGCAACCCCTCTAATTGCTACATAATTCAAACCCAGATTACATGTCCTATGAGTTCAGTTTAGTTTATTGTCATGTGTACCGAGGTACAGTGAAATACTATGAGGTGTAAATACTAGGAAGTTCCAGGCTTAGTTGTTGATTAAATTAGTTTCGTTTGGAGGCCAAAGTGTTTTACACAATTCTAAGTTTTAGAGGTGGTAGTTTAGACTTTTAATGTGCAATACTCAAATACGTATATGAATCGCAATATGGTTTTAATGGTTTTATAACTTTTTTAATAGATCAATAAGATAGGAATTTTGTCTGATGGCAGTGTTATAGATAGTCTCGTGATTCTGATTAAATGTTTCCAAGTGAACGGACTGATCGGACTGACGGGCAACAGCATAGTTTACAAGGTAGCTGTTTATCCTCTTGTAGGATTTGATCCTGACTTCGGGTGCTGTCGGTGTGGAGTTTGAAAGTTCTCCTTGTGACTGCATGGGTTTACTCCAGGTGCTCCAGTTTCCTATCACATCCCAAGGATGTGTGGTTTTGTAGGTTAATTGGCTACTCCAAAAAGGCCCTTAGTATGTAGGGAGTGGGTGAGAAAGTGAGATAACATAGAACTAGTGTGAATGGGTGATTGATGGATTGTTGGACCAAACAGCCTGTTTTTATGCTGTACCTTTCAATCAATCAATCAAAAAATCAATCACTCTTTCAATTTACATTGCTGAGGCTATAAAATAGCTTCAGGCTTGAAAGAGGAAAATGTCTTATCTGATTTTCATGTTGCAAGTTGTTTTTTTCTGTTAATATTTCTGGCAGAATCCATTCCATCTGAAACAAGGCACAAAGTCCGGGAATAACTCAGCAGGTCAAGCAAATCTCTAAAGAACATGAACAGGCGACATTTTGTGTTGAGACCCTTGTTGTGTATAGCCGACTCAAAATATTGACTATCCTTGTTCTCCAGAGATGCTGTCTGACCTGCTGAGTTACTCCAGCACTTTGTGTGTTTTTTTTGTAAACCAGCATCTGCAGTTCCTTGAGTTTCTATTCCATCTGATTTCAAATTTAACCAATCAACTAACCTTTGTGCATTCATGGTACATGGGCATGCACATGTTATTGTTTGTTCTAATTAGCATTTGTGCTTCCAAATCGAAAATCTTCCTTTTGCTTAATTGATGTCAATGTTACTTTCAAGTTGCTTATTCTGAAAGGCAAAGTCCTTGTTGCTTTGCAGGTAAAGTCTTTGAGTGAGTCTTCTTGAATTCTTCTTTGCTTTCCACCATGATCCAAGATTTAATATTTTCCTCTGTTTTGACATGAAGTTATCATTGTGAATCTGAGTACTGCCCTCGAATTAAAGTGCAGAAAAAAAACTTCTTTGCCGTATTGCAAACATCCTGTTGGAAATGTTATAAAACCCAAAAATTACTGGGAACACCCTACAGACTGGGCAGCATCAGTGGAAAGAGAAACTGTTAACGCTTCAGACCCAGAACCCACTGGCTACCAGACATATATTTTTTTTAAACAGGCAGTCCTGGACCAAGCCAAGATTGCTTTCATCACTCTGCTTCTTTGGAAATCAGTGTGTTAATGCTGGGGTGGTGGTGAGTAGCCATACAGTTGGCAAATATTAGCCGTGCATCTGTGAACATAGAGAAAACAATACGTTTATTTTAATGTCAACATATGGTTTTCCATGCATGACTACCTTTAAGTTTGTGTATATATATATATATATATATATATATATCTGCAATAATGGTACAATTGTTCTTTGAGTTTGGACCAAAGATATATGTAAATCTTTGTTCCAAACTCAGAACAATTGTACCTTTTTTGCAGATCTGTGGATTAGCCATGTTCACCTCTGGAATATACCACAGTCACCTTAGGGAACTATAGCTGAGAATAGGTTACTTTAGATTCTGAATGCAATTTGCTGATGTACTGCAGCTGCAATGGGACTTCTCATGTCGTCTCATGTGATGTGGAAAGAACATTTTCAATTGTTCTACTGCTGTATAATATTTTAAAGGCCATTTGTCATTCATTTTAATGGCAAATAAAAGCTCTCATGTGCATCTCAGGGCAGCAATAACTGGCACAAAAAAAAAGTTATATAAACTTAATAAAATCAACATAAAAGCCTCTCAGCAATTTGGATGAAAAATTTACATTACTAAAGCTGTTGTGTCTAAGTAAGCTAATCATCATCGCTATTTATTCCAATGGGAAAATGAGCAGAATTAATATTTATCTATGCAGACATAGTTTGATTTGAGAAACATTCTAATTAGCATTAGCAAGCTTAATAATTAATGTCAACTCTACACCAGAGAAAATAGAAGTGATCAAAATGTTCCAAAAAGCAATATATGCACCTACAGGTCCACCACTGATTTTCCAGCACTCTTGGTTCCAGGAGCATTGCTGGGTTATCCATTTTGCCAGGCCAACAGAGGCCATGGCCTCCGAGAGGAGTCGAATGGAACCTGAACGGTTTGGCTCGGTTGCCAGGGGGAGCCGAAATATTGGCCCACAATGTCAACCTCAAAAGTGGCTATGAGAACGGACCTGTCGGCTCCAGCCGGCCCGGACTTCCAGAGCCCCGACCGCAGGGGGAAAATTCCACTTGCCGATCGACCGCGGAAGTCCCGATGAGGTTGAAATTGGCCGCCTCACTCGGCCTAGGCGCCATATTTTCGTGAGAACTTCCGGGGGGAGTTTTTTTAGGGGAATTAAAGGAGGTGCTGGACCACCAGTTGCCGGAAAATCAGTGGACCTGTAATCTGCTGAATGATGCACAATTTTATCATTAGAAAATGAACCTATTATTAAATAGTTTTTCCCAAAACAGATTTTCACCATTCAGTTTTTAACCAAAGTTAAAGTTTACTTTGGTTTCTTCAACTTATACTTAGTTGCTATATTTTTGTAGCAAGGTATTTCAATAACATTTGGATGACCTCTGATTCCATTTTCTTCCCAGAAAAGTCAAGTCAAGTCAAGTCAAATTTATTTGTCACATACACATACTCGATGTGCAGTGAAATGAAAGTGGCAATGCCTGCGGGTTGTGCACAAAAATAATTACAGTTACAGCATATAAATAAAGTTAATAAGTTACTAAACATAGCACAAAAAGTGTCGACAAAAATTTAGTCTCTGGGGTTATCAAAGTTGACAGTCCTGATGGCCTGTGGGAAGAAGCTCCGTCTCATCCTCTCCGTTTTCACAGCGTGACAGCGGAGGCGTTTGCCTGACCGTAGCATCTGGAACAGTCCGTTACTGGGGTGGCAGGGGTCCCTCATGATCTTGCTTGCTCTGGATCTACACCTCCTGATGTATAGGTCCTGCAGGGGGATGAGTGTAGTACCCATGGTGCGTTCTGCCGAACGCACTACTCTCTGCAGGGCCATCCTGTCCTGGGCAGAGCTGTTCCCAAACCAGACTGTAATGTTGCCGGACAGGATGCTCTCTACAGCCCCAGAGTAGAAGCAATGAAGGATCCTCAGAGACACTCTGAATTTCCTCAGTTGTCTAAGGTGGTAAAGGCGCTGCTTAGCCTTACCCACCAGTGCGGCAATGTGCGTTGCCCACGTCAGATCCTCTGCGATGCGGACTCCCAAGTATTTGAAACTGCTCACCCTATCCACAATAGACCCATTTATCTCCAGTGGCGTGTACGTCCTTGGATGTTTAGCCCTTCTGAAGTCCACAATCAGCTCCTTTGTTTTAGTGACATTCAAGAGGAGGCTATTGTCCTGACACCAGAGTGCCAGATCAGCCACCTCCTCCCGGTAGGCCTTCTCATCGTTGTTGGAGATCCGGCCCACCACCACAGTGTCATCAGCAAACTTGATGATGGAGTTTGAGCTGAACCTGGCCCTACAGTCATGTGTGTACAGGGAGTACAGTAGGGGGCTAAGGACGCAGCCCTGGGGGGATCCTATGTTCAGGGTGAGGGAGCTAGATGTGTGTTCCCCCATCCTGACCACTTGGGGCCTGGCAGTGAGAAAGTCCAGGACCCAGGCACACAGAGGGGTGCTAAGCCCCAGTTCCAGCAGCTTCTCAACCAGTCTGCTGGGGACTATTGTGTTGAATGCTGAACTAAAGTCAATGAACAGCATCCTCACATAGCCCCCCTGGCTGTCCAGATGAGAGAGAGCGGTGTGTAGAACCTGGGAGACCGCATCATCCGTGGACCTGTTCGGACGGTATGCGAACTTTTAAGCGATCATAATTTATTGATGGTTTTCGTCTACTGGTTTAACATAGTACAGAATTATAGAGGACGTCCTCATTTGCTTTGCCTCTTATCTGTTGCCCAACAAAAGCTTAAAAGATCCCAAATATATACAAGAAGTTAATATTTGTAGGTTCTGGTGAACTCAACGTGCAATGATATCAGTGCAAAGCCATGCTGGGAACTCTAGAAATGGTGTGATTCATTGAAACTGCTGGTAAATCTGCACATATTAACCATGTCTATATTATTCATTGAAATGAAATAAAGATTATTATACTTGCTTTTATTCACAGACGTTAAAATGTTTTTTTAACATTTGCATCTCAGGGCTCCAGATTATGAATTAATTTAATTAAGCAACGTTGGGAGATGCATTTCACACGAGACCTAGATGCCTATTGTGCATTTGAATTTGTTGTGGCTCATAAATTCTAACACGGGCAGATTCTACTCTGTAAAATTTAAATTGATATGCTATATCTGTTTAGAGCAACATTTAAATGATGAATATGGATACTTGCAAATTAGCGTATGTAATCATTAAAGCAAAGATATTTTTGAACAGCATTTGGTCCATGAAGATCATACATAACAGCCAACCTATAGAAATGACAGCAAAGTTTCTGCTAATTTCACTTTGTAATCAATCACTTAAAGAGCTGTGGACACAGCATGAATTGACTGCTTGTTTCTGTTACCGTTATTCCTCCTTGTTACTCAATACCTCAGCTGCGTCTACATTAAATACATATTATTTCAGCTCATTTTACTAATATAATAAATAAAGGTAATTAGCTTCCTCAGGTAGTGGCTTTGCCAATGTGTCTATTAAGAATGCCATCAACTGCTGGTTTTGCTTCACTCATTTTCCTTTGTTTTATGTAGATACAACCCAAGATCATATTCAATCAGGTATGTTGCCATCTAAAAGCAGTCTGATAACTCTCTTATGTATTTCCCAACATGACTATATTATTTTATGATTATTTAATCTTCACCATGATCAGAGAAAAAAATAAATATTGTGATATTGATAACTATGGCCAAGTCTATGTGTACGTATGTGTGTGAGTGTGTGGTCCCACACATGTGCACAGGAATATATGCACACACACACACACACACACACACACACACAGACACATGCACACATGCACGCACACTCTAACATGCGCACACACACGCGAACATGCGCACATACACACACATACCCACACACACACATTGAGCATACACAGCTTTTTGAGGAAAAGATATTGGACGACCATGCCCTTAAATCTGGTCCAACGCTCATGTTCCACCTAACAGCATTGATCCTTTCCCTCTCAAACCTGCACCACCTACTACAGGAAGGTCAAGGCACTGAAAGAATACTCACGTTGTGTCTGCAAAATTCTCCAGGTTTACTTGGAGGATTGCAGCACCAATGCCAGTATCTCAGCATCTTTTCCCAGGTCAATGTCACCCGCACAGATCTCACCCGATTCCATTGTCATTTACAGATTTCCAAAACATTTACGCCATTCTTAGTTCTGTTAAAAAAACTTGCCCCTGTCCACCTCCTTGAAACTTTGCCCCTCTCACCTTAAAGCTATACCCTCCAGTCTTTGACATTTCCATCCTGGGAAAAAGGTTCTGACTGTCAAACTTATTTTTGCCTCTCATAGCTTTATCCGTCTGGATAAATCTTTTGTTTATTTATTTATTTTTATGTTTTATTTACTCTGTAAAGCGTCTTTGAGTTTCCAGAAAAGCGCTATATAAATTAAATGTATTATTATTATTATTATTATTATTTTATATTTCTATCAGGTCTCGCTTCACCCTCTGACGTTCCTGAAAAAACAATCCAAGTTTGTGCAACCTCTCCTTGTAGCTAATGCCCCTTTATCCACACAGCATTCTGGTAATCCTGTCCTGCACCCTCTCCAAAGCCTCTACATCCTTCCTGTAATGAGATGGCCAGAACTACACACAATACTTCAGATAAAGAGATTACAAGGCAGACAGAGGAAAATAGATTCAAGGGTGCACTCAAAAGCTTTCTGAAGACCTGAATCCTGGCAACATTTGACCCTTGACCCTTTGAAATGGAGAAGGAGCATTTTGGATGTTATTGAGAGCCTTCAGTCCACTCACAGAGGCCTCACATAGGCAGCAAACAGAACGCACCACCTCTCAAACTGCCCGCCTGCCCAATCGGCCACCCTCTCACCCATCTGTGGAGGAGTCCACAGCCCCAACCTTGACCTCAGTCACCACAGAACACACAAAACAGTAATGGAAGCAAGTTATCCTCAATCCAAGAGCCCACCTGAGGAGAAATAATATTGAGTTAGCGAAAGAGGAAAAAAAGAAAATTATGATCCTGTATTTGCAAGTTATATGTTCCTGAAATAATATATGCCAATTAAACTCCAAAGCCTGTCAGGAAAACACATGAAAGCCTTTTTTTTTCGCCAAAATTCTGGGTGTTCACACTGTAATCTCAGAGGGCAAACTTTGCCCATATCTTTAAGTCGGCAGCTGGACAGATTTCCTTCTCGAAAAATAATTATTCTTCACAGAGTCGGATTAATATGGGTATCCCTTAAATTTGCGTACACATGCCTGTTTCTAACAGAATACAATCTGGGAAGGAATGCTGCTGACTCTGCACATTGCATTTGTAAAAACCTTAATAGTTCTCTGAAATGGCAGTTTGCTCCGACAATAGGCTTTCATTTCTCCCTGTGTCGGAAGAAACAGCAGATGCTGATTTATACTGAAGATAGACATCAAATGGTGGAGTAACTCAGCGGGTCAGGCAGCATCTCTGGATAAAAGGAATAGGTGATGTTTCGGGTCGGAACCTTTCTTTAGACTACTTTCAGTGGGTCTGCTGGTTTCAATTGGTTTGAATAGTTGCTCGCACCCAAGACTCTCGAAACAAACATTCTGTTCTGAGCTCTATCAGAGGAGAATGCCAGCAGGACAGAGAAAGAGATTTAATTAGGTGATCAAAATTTCCCTGAAAAAGTCTAACAGCCCACTGACTCCTGGGAACCTCCGGCCCTTGATTGCTCAAAGATTGGGAAGGAGCATGCAAGAAGGTGATAAGAAGCTCAGTAACACATGGAAGTCCTGTGAAAGCATGGACCGCCTTGCAAACTATCTGCTTCTCCACCCAACTCCTGCCCCAAAGATGTAAGATTTTGCCAGGTCCCATATTGGCCTCTTCAGTCACCTCAGAACCCACAAAACCAGAATAGAACTGTTATTAAGTTTTCTTCAGCTCCGAAACTTTGCATGTTTGTGGTGCACATGCCTTTGTTGTGTGTGTGCATGTATGCGCGTGCACGTGTGTGTCTGTGCACACATATATCATGTGTATTTGTCTCATTGATCTTACATAGTTATCAGCCATTAAGTTAAGCAGCAACTTTTCTAGAAACTTTGCTCTCAAGCAAAACAAGCCTGCAAATGCTTGTTTTATATTATAAGTCAAATATTTAAATATTCAATTGGAGTTACTGATTGCATCAATTTAGAAGTCTAGAATTGTTGGAACTCCCTCCATAGCAGGTGTGGAAGGTTAATTCCCTTAAGCATTTTCATTTTGTAAACATTGGGTCATGGAGAATCAAGTCCACATGGAACATCATCCACCCATTTTGCACTAATCCGGCATGAATCCTATTTTATATCCTCCCCTCGTTCTCTTCTGCTCCCCTGGATTCAACAATCACTTGCACTGTAGGGGCAATTTACAG
The DNA here is from genome assembly GCF_053455715.1 of Rhinoraja longicauda. NCBI lineage: Eukaryota > Metazoa > Chordata > Chondrichthyes > Rajiformes > Arhynchobatidae > Rhinoraja > Rhinoraja longicauda. Next base: position 19,617,795 of record NC_135975.1, on the reverse strand, counting down.
GAGCCAATTACCATATCACATGTCTGTGGGATGAGAAAGGAAACCAGAGCACCTGAAGGAAACCACTGTATCACAGTAACAACGTACAAATTTCACACTGACAGCACAGAAAGTCAGGATTGAACCCAAGTCTCTAGTACTCTGATGCATGGGCTCTCCCAGCTGCATCATTGCATGGCCCATTAATTTTGTTTACCTGTAATTAGTCACGAATGACATAGATCTCTCAAGTCTTCGAGATGTTGCAAAGACACAAGCCAATTTTTATGTAGCAATCAATTATTGATCATGTATTTTTTTCTCTAAATCAGATTTCTTTATTTCTTATTAATTTTTATTTTTTTTAAACAGCCACATTAGTTAATGTTTGTATATTGATTTAATCTATATAACCCTTATATAAATACATATTTATTCCTAAGATAGACACACAAAAAAGCTGGAGTCACTTAGCAGGACAGGCAGCATCTCTGAAGAGAAGGAATGGGTGACGTTTCGGGTCGAGACCCTTCTTCAGAATGGTTAGGGATCGTATTTATTCCTAGACTGGCTTCTAATTGTTTGGAGTTTCCTTGTTCTCCCATCTTTACATTAGGTTCTGCTGGGGTCCAGCTAGCATTCTGGTGGAAAGTCAAGGAGCTCCTGGAGAAATTCTGAGACCTTGTTTATGTTTGTGTTCCATGGGTACTTGTGGGAATTATATAGCTGGAAGATTTTTGTATCTTCATCATAAAGGAAATATTTGGATGTTTTTTACATAGCTACCTGGGAAAGGATTGTATGTGTTTCATGTGCAAAACGTAAGGGTGTTCAACTTTGAAGGTAATATAAGTCCTTTCCACAATTCAATATACAAGAGCAGTCCACTTTTGACCCAAGATATTAAGCGATAAATTAATCAAGTTCCATACATTAAGTGAAAGCATTTTCTTCCAATTCAGGACATTAAGAGAAATAATTTAAAATTCAATTCAATATAGCAAATGAACAAAATCTCCTTCCAATTTAAATAGAGAACATCTCTCAAACAAGATATTAAGGAACAAATATATCTCCAAATGCAATACATTAAATGGAGAACATAATCTTCCAGTTCCAGATATTAAATGGAGATATTATGCTTAAAATTCAGAATATTAGAGAGATACTTCTTCCCTATTCAAGATAGAAAAGGTTTTTCATTTCAATTCAAGAGATTAAATAGAGAAATACCTCTTCAAACACAGGATGTTAAAAGAGATGTTAATTTTTCAGTACGAGGTATTAAATGGAAGGTACTTTGCTAAATTCTAGATATATAAAAAATAAATTCTCATCCAGAACCAGATATTAAATGGCAAAATACCGCACAAGAAAGAAATTCTTCTAATTCCATATGCGAATGGGAAAAAAAATCATATTTCAACTCAAGATATATAATAAATGGCAAAATTCTCCAAATCGCTGTCATTAAGTAGAGAAATTAATCTTCTACTTGATAATACTAAGAAATAAATTCTTCCATCTCAAGATATCAATTGGAGAAATTTTTCATCCAACTCAAAATCTGAAATATGGAAAGTTACGTTATCGGGAGAAGAAATTAAACTTCAAATTTAGTACATTAAGTTGACTTTGAATACAAAAAGCTATGCCATATTCCGGATATTTAAAGAGGTGCTAAATGTGGAAGTGATTATTTAAATTCAAGACACTAAAGGGAACAATTCCTCATTGGTTCCTTGTATAAAATGCATGCAGAAATACACTCTGCTGGTTGTCCACACTTCTGGACTTCAATGAAATGTGCAGAGGTGAGTACAACTAATGACTAATAGGCTTGCAATCATTTACTGCCAACAGTCAAAGTCAAATGGGCCAGTTGGCAATATATATCTGCTTGTTATTGAGTGAATCAGGAGATAGAATAATAGCCAATGATGGTCACAAGTCTCAAGTTCAAATACACATTCAGATTCACAATTCTTCACTTTCTTGGCCGGTTCCAAAAAGTATCAGATTCCTTATCAAATCAATAGAAGATACAGGAAATTTAAATTCTGCACTCAAGTGTTACTTCATTTGATATTTATTTTCGTGAAACACACATATAGGATTAGAATCAGTGGTGTTATCTAACTAAAGGGAAAGACGATACATGCATACGACCAAGCCACCCACAGTGCACAGATAAAGGATAAAGGGTGCGATAAAGGATAAAGGGCACAAAATACAACTTGCCATATCAGTTAAATTTGGATATGTCAAATCTGTCTGCCCATCGGGGAATTGAAGCCCTGTCTCCTGCATGATAGATGGGGACACTAACTACTAGACTAATAAGGAACATATATCGATGTGCTATGTACATTACATGGGCAGTTAGAAATATATTTTAGCGACAGTAATCAAACATGTCCTGTAAAAATATTAGCATTTTGTGAACATCTGAGGGAGTTGAAATCTAGCATTTCATGATACACTATATTTTCGAGGATCTAAGCAGACATTTAGTTTACAAACTCCTTGTTTCTAAAGTTTCCCTGCAATGTTAAAATCGCACAGTGACCCCCCCCCCCCCTTTCCCTTTCTCTTTAACCTCCTCCACCCAGAAGTTGCCAATTTCTTTTACATTATTCTGTTCTGAACAATTGTATGTCACGCACTTCCCTTGAGCTTCCATTAGTTGCCGTGCCTTCATCTCGTTAAGCCCCGCGCTGTGCAATTCCCTCCCCAAACTCTTTACCTCTGCATCTCTCTTTCTTTCCATCTTCCTACAAGACTGCTTGAAACCTAATTCCTTGGCCTAGATTTTTGTCGTGTATACCACTGTCTATTTCATTGGATCAATCCAAATTTTAAAGTTATTTTTATACATTTAAAAACTATACATTAAAACACCTGGTGTATTATCAACATGTGTACTGAGGTACAGTGAAAGGCTTTGTTTTGCATGCTGTCCAAAGATCAAATATACAATCATAAACTCAAGTGCAATAGATCGAGCAAAGGGGAAGATACAGAGTGCAGAACCTAGTTCTCAGCATTGTAAGCACTGTAACACATCAGTTCCTTAGACAAATCCCAATGTCTACAATGAGGTAGAGGTGAATCAGACTGTAGCTTAGCTTATGGAAGAACTCTTCATAAGCCTGATAGCAGAGGGAAATAAGTTGATTCTGAGTCTTTCACCTGACAAATAAAAAAGCTTAAATGTCTAAATAAAATAAAACCAGTAAGCAACGATGGCTTTTGTTTTCTGATACTCCAGGCCAAGACTCCTGAATGAAGTGAAGAGAGACTCTGATAGTACACAAAGGCTTCCATTCATCAAAGAGATGGATACCCTAGTATGATACAACTTTGACAACTCGATATGGTCCAACAGCCTATACATCAGGTTGGCCTAGGAAAAGGCCTGAAACCAAGTTATCACGGATACCAATGCCAGGAATGTAACAGCAGACCTGGATACCAGGCAGCAAGATGTTCAATGATACAACACTGGTCACCATGATCCACACTTGCAGCTTCATAATGCATTAGTCTCCAAAGCTGTTCAGTTTGTGGCATCATCCAACTCACAGCAATCTCTATCAATTAGCTTTGTATCCAACAGTCACGAATTATACAGTTGACCCTGTTGCAAGTCTTATAGTTTACATGCATTAGTTACTCAATGGATTTGATAATACATAATAACAAACTTCCTGGTTTCCAGCAGAATAAGGAGGTTATCAAGAACAGACAGTAAGAAATAAATGTTAACAAACTGCTTCTCTGCATGTGCTAATCTTCATGGTGGCCAGAGTGCAGACCACTGTAGAAAGGACTAGAGGTGAGGTAAACATCACAAGAAAAGAGAAGTTATCAATGATCAGTGCATCCAATTGTCATCATTCATTCCACTTTTTCTTCATTCCATCATCTCCCCGACAGTAGATGGTGTGAGCTTTTACTCCTCCCTTTCTTCTTCCCTTCTCATCGTAACTCTACTCTTGTCCCATTTTCCTTTCACATATCAAATAGCAAAGAACTACCACTTTTTCTTCATTCCATCATCTCCCCGACAGTAGATGGTGTGAGCCTTTACTCCTCCCTTTCATCTTCCCTTTCTTCTTCCCTTCTCATCGTAACTCTACTCTTGTCCCATTTTCCTTTCACATATCAAATAGCAAAGAGCTACCATGGCATTAGAAGAAGATGATCAGGATTAATATGTACTGTCAATTGATGGCATGGTCACCAGCCACTAGTTCAGTGTAATGCAGTGACATGTGTCATGCAACGGGTAGAATCCAGACGGGATCCAAGCATTGTCGGTGATCTGTGACCAGCAGAAGGGGAAAGGGCTGTGTTGGTTTCAGCTCCCTGGAAGGCAAGGGCTCGCTCCAGCTCTGCTGCAGAGATTCGCGGTTAGTACAGGTATCAGGGGTTATGGGGAGAATGTAGGAGAATGGGGTTAGGAGGGAGAAGTAGATCAGCCATGATTGAATGGCATAGTAGTCTTGATGGGCCGAATGCCCTAATTTTACTCCTATCACTTATGACCTTAAGACCTTATGCATCTGATGGCAAATGAAGTGAGGATCGATAAATCTGCCAAAAATGCTGAGGTGGATGTCAGGGATCAGAGAGAAATCAAGTGCAGAGTTTTTTGTGGAAGTTGGAGGCAAACGTGGAATGGGTATCCACTTCCATCAACCAACTTGTGGAGCAATACAGTGAAGTGTCTGATGTCAAGGTTTTGTTTTGTAAGGTATAATAATGATTTTGATGTAAGTGCAGAAGGTCCGATAGGGGAGTTTGCAAATAACATGAAATATGAGGGAGTTATGGATGGTGAGGAAGGTTGTCAATGGATGCAGCAGGGTAAGGATATATTGGAAATATAGACAGAAATGGCGGATGGTATTTAATCTGGATGAGTGTGTGGTGATGCATTTTGGGAGGACAAGTGTAAGAGGTAAAAAATACAGCAAATACAGTACATTGATGTACAGAGGTATCACAAAATGCTGGAGTAACTCAGCAGGTCAGGCAGCATCTCAGAAGAGAAGGAATGGGTGACGTTTCGGGTCGAGACCCTTCTTCAGACTGAAGAAGGGTCTCGACCCGAAACGTCACCCATACCTTCTCTCCTGAGATGCTGCCTGACCTGCTGAGTTACTCCAGCATTTTGTGATACCTTCGATTTGTACCAGCATCTGCAGTTAATTTCCTACACTTGATGTACAGAGGGATCATAATCTGTATGTCCATAGCTTCCTAGATAAGTGGATGGGTTGTTAGAGAAGGTGTATGACATGCTTCCCTTCAATGTTTGGGGCATTGCATATAAAAGATGGAAAGTTATGTTGTATCTGTGGTTAGGCCACATTTCGGGTAATGCATGTGCTTCGGGTCACAACACTAGGATGTGGAGGCTTTGCGGAAGAGGCTCACGAGACTGTTGCTTTGATTGGAGCGTCTTAGCCACGAGGAGTGATTGGACAAACTTTAATTGTTTTAGACTTTAGACATTAGACATGCAGCATGGACACAGGCTCTTCGGTCCACCAAGTCCATGCCAACCAGCGATATCCCCAGTACACTAGCACTATCCTACATACCAGAAACAATTTACAATTTTTACTGAAGTCAATTAACCTACAAACCTGCATGTCTTTGGAGTGTGGGAGGAAACCGGAGTATCCGGAGGAAACCCATGTGGCCACAGGGAGAACATCCAAACTCCGTACAGACAGCACCCATGGTCAGGATCTAACCCAGGTCTCTGACCTGTTTTCTCTGGAGTGTTGCAGGCTGAGGGGTGATTAGTAGTTTATATAATAACCTAATAGAGTTTATTTCTCTGGAAATATCAAATATTAGAGGTTTAAGGTGAGAGGTGAAAAGATTAAAGGAATGGCATTTTTTTTGCATAGGGGCCTGGAACCCACTGCCTGGGGTGAGTGTGGAAGCAGATATGATACCAAGTTTAAGAAGCATTTAGACAGTGTCCAAAATCATGCCATATCATGAGGGCTGGGATTTTAGATTTAACGCACGTGGCATCTGTACTGATTCATTCCTGCTGCCATTGCATCACAACTGAACAATTGGCTTTATTGTAGACAAAAAGCCTTCTGTACTGGCTTGCTGTGTAGGATATCTTATGACAAGGAATTGGCTGAGAATGCATTCTTTGTGAATGCTAATGTACTTCACTTTAAATATTGAATGTGGTTTAAAGTAACCTAGATTATTTTCGAATTTAAATACATTGTTGAGATTTTCACCTTCAGTTCGCATGCCGATTCTAACTAACAATGACAAAGCAACTGACCTGCCAAAACAATAAAATGCCACCAAAGCTATTTTATTTTAATTTTTGTTTTAACTTTAAGAAAATATAAAATACAAAAACGCTTTTCTATCATGATTTAAAAAAAAAAATGATTTGAAGGTGAGTCACAGCTAACCTCCGAGGTGACTGCTAGTCACTTGGGATTGAACCCGAGTCTCTGGCATTGTAAGCGATGTAGGGCAGCAACTCTACCGCTGCACCACCGTGCCGCCCCGACGTTTCTTGTCATTCTATTCTCATCCTATCTGTTTTGCTGTCATTTCATTCCCATGCTCAGTGCCTGATTCCTGAAACTTATAATCTACTATGACACCTGTTCTCGCACGAGATCATCTTTTGGTCAGGGGAAACGACTCAAGGGTGTTCTCAAAGCTGCTGTGCAAAAACCCTGTAATCTACCTAGCAACTCCTGGGAATCCCAGGCCTATGATGGTTTAAAATGGAGGATGAGCATTGGGGTTGTCATGGTGAATCATGAGTCCATCCATCAGAAAGCTAATGTGATGGCACAACCTCTTAAACTACCCACCTGTTTAATCTATCAGCACTTATTATTACCCCCAATTGACATGGAGTCTGCAGGACCCACATCAACAACCATCTCACAACACAGTGGCACAGATGATTGACCTGTTGCCTCACAGCACCGGAGACCCGGGGTTCGATCCTGGTCTTGGGTGCTGGCTGTATGGAGTTTGCATGTTTTCCCTGTGGGTTTCCTCTGGGTTTTCTGGTTTCCTCCCACATCCCAAAGACGTGCAGGTTTGTAGGTTAATTGGTCGTTTGTTAAATTGCCCCTCGTATGTATGGAGTGATAAGAATGTGGGATAACATAGAACTAGTGTGAATTGGTGATTGATGGTCAGCAAGGAGTCGGTGGGCGGAGGGTCGTGTTGCTATGGTGTATCTCTAAACTAAACTAAACCCGATGCAATGGAGTAGAAGAAAATCATCCTATCTGATGTCAATGATTGCTTAAGATGCAGAAGTTAAAAATTTCTATCAATTTCTATCATAATTGATAGAAACCTCCACCAGCGACCAGCGACCAGCGACCAGCGACCAGCGACCAGCGACCAGCGACCAGCGACCAGCGACCAGCGACCAGCGACCAGCGACCAGCAACCAGCGTCAGACATAAAAATAGTTTTTTTTCCACGAGTGGTAGTTCTACTCAACAACCAAGGTCTGTAGTTTCTTTTTTGCTCTGGTTTATTTTCATCCACATGTTTAGACTGTAATGTTGTATCCTTATTGTTTTGATGTGTTTATGCTTTATTCTTAATTGTTAACTGTATGTTTGTGTTGTCATTTGTGAGCAGAGCACCAAGGCATATTCCTTATATATGCACATACTTGGCCAATAAACTCATTCATTCATTCTTTCATTCATTCATTCATTCATCCAAGCACAATGGCCGGTTTTAAGGGCAAACTGCAAAAACAGGAGCAGTTTTGCTCTGCTCCAAATGTAATTAGTGCGTAAGTTCTTCAATATTTTGCTTGGGATATGATAATTTAGGTAGACACTTACAAAGAAGCTATTGCAAAATTTAAATCCCTTTTTCATACAAATTCATACTGACCCTTTTGCAGATCTCTGACAAAACAATTTCCAAACCATTTCCCTAACAATAGATAATAGACAATAGACAATAGGTGCAGGAGTAGGCCATTCAGCCCTTCGAGCCAGCACCGCCATTCAATGCGATCATGGCTGATCACTCTCAATCAGTACCCCGTTCCTGCCTTCTCCCCATACCCCCTCACTCCGCTATCCTTAAGAGCTCTATCCAGCTCTCTCTTGAAAGCATCCAACGAACTGGCCTCCACTGCCTTCTGAGGCAGAGAATTCCACACCTTCACCACTCTCTGACTGAAAAAGTTCTTCCTCATCTCCGTTCTAAATGGCCTACCCCTTATTCTTAAACTGTGGCCCCTTGTTCTGGACTCCCCCAACATTGGGAACATGTTTCCTGCCTCTAATGTGTCCAATCCCCTAATTATCTTATATGTTTCAATAAGATCCCCCCTCATCCTTCTAAATTCCAGTGTATACAAGCCCAATCGCTCCAGCCTTTCAACATACGACAGTCCCGCCATTCCGGGAATTAACCTAGTGAACCTACACTGCACGCCCTCCATAGCAAGAATATCCTTCCTCAAATTTGGAGACCAAAACTGCACACAGTACTTCAGGTGCGGTCTCACCAGGGCCCGGTACAACTGTAGAAGGACATCTTTGCTCCTATACTCAACTCCTCTTGTTACGAAGGCCAACATTCCATTGGCTTTCTTCACTGCCTGCTTTACCTGCATGCTTCCTTTCATTGACTGATGCACTAGGACACCCAGATCTCGTTGAACTCCCCCTCCTCCTAACTTGACACCATTCAGATAATAATCTGCCTTTCTATTCTTACTTCCAAAGTGAATAACCTCACACTTATCTACATTAAACTGCATCTGCCATGTATCCGCCCACTCACACAACTTGTCCAAGTCACCCTGCAGCCTTATTGCATCTTCCTCACAATTCACACTACCCCCCAGCTTAGTATCATCTGCAAATTTGCTAATGGTACTTTTAATCCCTTCGTCTAAGTCATTAATGTATATCATAAATAGCTGGGGTCCCAGCACCGAACCTTGCGGTACCCCACTGGTCACTGCCTCCCATTCCGAAAGGGACCCATTTATCCCCACTCTTTGCTTTCTGTCTGTCAACCAATTTTCTATCCATGTCAAAGTTTTTCCACCAAAATTGAAATCAGCATTAAACTGCCCTGGGCCATAACATTGGATGGGAGTGGTAACAAATGACTTTGTCACAGATGAGTTTCTAGAAATGGTATGGTCAAAAGTGGAGGTATAGATACGGTCAGGAGTGTTAATATGACAAGAATATTATAGTGAGGGCCGAATGATAGTAAATTTAAGGTGAGAGGTCAAGAAATTGGAATCATAGTGTAAAGGAAAAATGAAAAAATATCATCAGGAGCAACTAATGGAGGAGCAGTGGTTACATAGAAGATAGACCAGTACAGCAAATGAACAGGCCCCTTAACCCAAAGTGTCTGTGCTGAACATGATGCCAAGACTAACTCTTATCTGCCTGCACTAATCCATGTACCTCCATTCCCTGCATATTCATGTACAAATCAAAACGTCTCTTAAATGCCACTATCGTATCTGCTCCAGCAGATACCCGGCAGTGTGTTCCACCACCCCCTTGTAAAAAAACTTGACCCGCACACTTCCTTTAAACCTTGGCCCGCTTACATTAATCTGTACCCTCTATATTTGATCATTCAATCCTAGGAAAAAGGTTCTGACTGCCTACCTTATGTATTCCTCTCATAATTCTATCCATACTCTAATCCAGACATCATTCTGGTAAACCTGCTCTGCAATCTTTCCAAAGCCACACATTCATCCTGTATTGGGGCTACCAGATCTACACAATATGCTCCAAATGCAGCCTAACCAGACCCCTAAAAAGCTGTGCCATGATTTCCTCACTTATACTCAGTGCCCTGGTCATTGAAGGCAATCATACCACATGCCTTCTTTACCACTCTATCTACTTGTGCTGCCACTTTGTGGATGTTATAGCTTTGAATCCCAAGATTTCTCTGAACAGCACTGCTGTTAAGGATCTAGCCATTCATTTCATGTTTTATCTCTTTTTATTCTTTGGTTAGATGCTGATCTATATGTTTGGTGAATGAAAATTTGCCTACAATTGGACTTTTTAACATTTTTTGAAGGAGGAAACGTTATAATAGGAAGAAATGTGATTGATTTAATTTTACTTAACTTACGAATATGAAAATTTCAAATCATTTGATGCATAGATTATATATTTCAATGCAACACTTAATAATGTTCTATTTTTGTATCATTATTAAGGTCCAATTGGTCAAAATACTTCTTTAATCTCGGCTTTTTCACATCAGTATTGCAACCAGCACCAACCATTCTGGAGCATATCACGTCATCAAAGCTTGCTTGGACCAATTGTACAGTGGGATTGAATTGCATGCCAAGAGAAATGAGGTAAAGTGAATGAACACATTAACCTCTGGGTGAAAAATTTCACTTAATATGTGTAATATGACTGCGGTAGATTTAATGCATCCAAGTGGAGGAATATAATAAAATATCATAATCATCTAATGTATGAATATTGTTGTGGAATAGATATGCTCAGATATATTAATCACAGGAACCTATTGAACAATTAGATGATGAACGGCAATACAGAACTCTGAATGGTGAGGTGTTTTGCAGCATCGATGAAATATGTTCATGCACCTAAGCAGTTTCACAGTAATCAGAAAGAGTTATGCACTGTCATCATATTATGGACTTCTGCACACTATCATATTGGGCAAAGAATTTGCTTCACGCCTTCAGTTCTTAATTTATCAAATGGCATACTACCAGATTATAAATTGCAACAATATATGATAACTGACTATGCTGAATGCATGGTAACAAATAATATAAACGTCAGTGTAATCTTTGGAAGAGATTTTGTTATTACGAATAAACATTTCCATTTGTGTTCGTCATTTGATGATAGATTTCACTCACATTAATTTATGGCATAAATAAACAATGATCCCAATTATTCAATTGAGACATGTGTACGAAAACCCTAATTCTAGATGAATTAAATAACAACTGAGGTATATGTTATAAATTTAACAATGAAGCACAATCTCAGTCTCTAAATGCAAAACAAAAACCCATCGACCACAAGGTTGAACGTTTGAAAGCAGGTTACAAGCATTATAGTGCCCTGCGTTTCCAACACTGCACAGTACTGTGATATGAAAAGATTATGCTATTGCACAACATTTCCTTTATGAAATGCTGGCATTACCTTCCATCCTATATCGAGTGACAAATGATGAAACAAGTACCTCTAGCAATATTTGCAAAAGCAAGCCAATTTGGAGAAAGGATATGATCACTTCATGTTTAAATTGTGTGAAAATGTCTCTATTTTTAAGATTTGTTCACTGTTCGCAATTTCTTGTACAATAAGCCCTTGTGACTTAGCCCCATTCTGTCTTTGTCTACATGTAGCCTTGGTACATTTTTGGAAAAAAAAATGCAGCAGTATGTTGCCTCTCACTGAATCCTAATCTATTCATTGAGCTTTACCCAGTTACTAATCCACAGTTTAGCTTTAATTTTGGGGAGAACCAAAACATTCAGCTCCGTTTGTTAGAGGAACGTTTCATGATTTTGGTGAATATTGACTGCAATATATGTTCAAATGGAACAGGATCCAATGGCTGCATCTATATACAGTTTCTGAACAATGACCTTGAAATTCTAAATCTCCCAGGCCACTGTCAAAAACGCTGTGGATCAGAACAGGTGCCTGTCCAAAACTTATCCTGTTGGACACCCTGAGGTCAGGTAACTTTACCAATGAAGACATTTATGAAAAGCTAAGGCTATATGAAGTCATGATCTGCACTATAACAGGCAATTAACTACAGCAATCCACAGCATTATCATTTCTGAGATGCGAGTTTAATTAAAACTGCCTTACTGCAAAATATATTCTGTTAGTAAAAGTGGGAGTACTGAAATTTCACAATGATATTGTCATCCCAGCTTAAAATGATTATTTACATGCATTCACTTCCACCATAAGCACCATTCTCCACACTTCCAAAGGAATTGTGAGAAACGAAACTAACACATGCTGTCCAATTCAAATCTGACAACAGCAGGGAAATTTTAGAATCCCAATTTATTTTTATAAGGCTCAGTAGGATACATTTTCCATTTTTTTTGGCTAAAATGGATGCTACTGATTTAAACCATTTAGATATGGTGCTCTTAAAATGAGAGCTTTCTGATCTAACATTTGCATGGGTCATTTTTTTCCACACCTCTGCTGCTCACAGTCAAGCCTTATGGTGACCTCAGCAAAGAAAGAAATACTGGAGGAACTCGGCAGGTCAAGCAACATCTCTGGAGCAAAAGGGCAGTCGATGTTTCGGTTATTCATTTGCATCCACTGATGGTGCTTGACCCACTGAGTTCCTCCAGCAGCTTGTTTTTTTGCTGCAGATTCCAGCATTTGCTGCCTCTTGTGTGTCCTTCACTCTGCTGAGAAGGGATCGGGAACTAACATTTTTATTTACTCTAATTTAAGTCCCCAACCACGAGTGTGTGATGTTTTATTTCTCAGAAATCCTGTTAATGCAGAAATAACAAAACCTATGTTGTGAAAATCTACTTGTGGAATTAAAAGTAAGTGAACACAATGTTATAAACATTTCTTTGACCCAGAGGCACAGTGGGACTGAAACCAACGTAATAATGGAATAATGCTGCGTGCCTGTGATTATCCACATTGTGATTACTTTTTGCCTAACAAACCATCAGGGAAAGTCAACAGATGCCCTCAATTGCAGAACAGGATTAGCAAACGAAATGAAACATTTTTTTTCTACGTCCACTCCACTGGGGAATGCAGCAAGGAGTATGTGAAAAGTAAACTAAACAAAAAAATAATTTGGGAAGAAGCAGTGATTTGGTATCTGGAATAATATTTTAGATTGTAGGTGGTTTTCTTTTCAATCATTAGTATAATTGTGGCCAAAAGCAGCCAATACATTTTAATGGTTTTACTTATGAGAATTCGGTGCCACAGGACTGTCGAAAATCCAGACAAAAATTAATTAAGCAAGAACAAAAGTTGGGTGAAATGCAGGAAGCAAAATGCCTAATGCATTTTTCAGAGACTTTGTGCAAATCATGTTGATTGGAAAGATAGTCTACTGTGAAAATAATAGAACATAGAACATAAAGCATGCAACGTATAGCTAGAACAGTAAGCACAAGAATAGGCCCTTTGGCCTACAATGTCTGTGCTGGACATATTGCCAAGACTGTCTCTTATCTGCCTGCACATAATCCATATCCCTCCATTCCCTGCATGTCCATATGCCTATGCAAAAGTCTCTTAAATGTCACTATCTTATCTGCCTCAACCATCAACTCTGGCAACTTCCAGGCAACCTAAAAGGTTGTAAGCTACCCATGCGGAATATGAGGTGCTGTTCCCCCAGTTTACACGTGGCCTCACTCTGACAATTGTGGAGGCCCAGGACAGAAAGTTTAGTGTGGGAACGGGAAGGAGAGTTAAAATGGGTAGCAACCCGGAGATCCATTACGCCTTGGTGGACTAGGTTTCCCAGAATGTTGCCTGGATTAGAGGGTATTGCTTTCAACGCAAAGTTGGACAAACTTGGATTGTTTTCTCTGGAATCACGTAGGCAGTGGAGAGACCTGATAGAAATATATAAAATTATGAGAGGCATAGATCGGATAGTCAGTCAGAACCTTTTACCTAGAGTGAAAATATCAAAGACTAGAGGGCATAGCATTAAGGTGAGAGAGGCAAAATTTAAAGGGGATGTGCTGTTTTTTTACACAGAGAGTAGAAGGTGCCTGGGATGTGCTGCCAGTAGTGGTGGTGGAGGCAGATATGATGGTGATATTTATGAGGTTTTTAGATAGGTAGATGGAATGCGAAGAATGATGTGGATCACGTGCAGGCAGAGGAGATTAGTTGAACCTGGCATCATGTTCTGCATGGACATTATTTAGTGAAGTGCCTGGTCCTGTGCTGTACTGTTCTATGTTCTATCTTCTATGTTCTACTGGAAAAGATGGAAATGTTGTTTACATTCCCATTAATGTTGCTTACCAAGATCAACACCAGCAGTAATAGCAAGAGACCTGCAGGGGGAAAAGGAAGGAAGCAGATATTATGAGGATAAAGAAGAGTTTACAATGCATGGATAATTCCCAACTTAGTGTCAAGTATCATGGATCATGGGCAGACGAGGAGATTAGTCTAACATGGCATCATGTTGCAGACGCTGAGGGCTGAAGGGCTTGTTACCATGCTGTAGTATTCTATGTCTATGTCATGTCTTATCCCAACATATAAAGGAAGGTTGACAATCAGCACCTGTTTATTTGTCGCAGTAGGAATTGAAGATGATCACCACACAGCATTATCATGGCTTTTAGCTCACTTAGTATAGAAGTGAGATCAATTGACTGACCAAATGGTGTCAGCACAACAACCTGGCTCTCAGTGTCAGTAAGACCAAGGTACTGATTATGGACTATGGAAGAGGAAGGATGAGGACCCACAAACCTGTCTATATCAACGGGATGAAGGTGGAGAGAATCAATAGGTTCAAATTCCGTGGTGTGCATATCTTTCCTGGACCCAGCACACTGATGCAATTGTAAAGAAAGCCCATCAATGCCTCTACTTCCTGAGAAGATTGCAGAGATTCGGTATGTCAGAGAGGATTCTCTTGAACTTCTACAGGGGTACAGTAAAGAGTGTATTGACTGATTGCATCACGACCTGGTTCGGCAACTTGAACGCCCAGGAGAGAAGAAGACTCTGCAAAAAGTTGTGAAGTTGTAAATTTCCCCGGTGTGGGACGAACAAAGGAATGTATTAACACTGCCCAGTCCATCAGCGGTTCTGACCTCCCCACCATTGAAGGGATTTACAGGAGTCGCTGCCGCAAAAAGGCAGCCAGCATCATCATAGACCCCTGGCCACACACTCATTTCACCACTGCCATCGGGAAGAAGGTACAGGAGCCTGAAAACTGTAACATCCAGGTTCAGGAACAGCTTCTTCCCTACAACCATCAAGATATTAAACTCGATAACCTTTATTAAGCTCTGAACTACATAGACTATTATTATTATTATTGTTATTATTATTACACTATTATTTATTTTTTATGTGTACGTATGCATATGTGTGTATGTGTGTATATATATATATGTGTGTGTGTGTGTGTGTGTGTGTGTGTGTGTGTGTGTGTGTGTGTGTGTGTGTGTGTGTGTGTGTGTGTGTGTGTGTGTGTGTGTGTGTGTGTGTGTGTGTGTGTGTGTATGAGTATGAGTACATACACACACACTGTACATTTTTTCCAGTTTATTATATTATTTACAGTGTAGCGACCATAGAGAATGGTCCAGGTCGTCGAACCCTCGGATTGGCCAGCGAGGTCACGTGGGAACGCGACCATGAGGATTGGTCCAGGAAACGACATCGCTGATTGGCCAGCGATGTCAGGTGCGCGTTTGGCGCCCGATTTAGCCAGTTCGGCGAAGTCTTCAAGGAAGACAGTAAGTTTATATTGGTTGTCCTGTAACTTGTTGTTTTGATTCTGTATTCGTGTATTGCGGCTGCAATAAACTTCGTCTACAACTAGCAAGTTTCGGACTCGCCATAACAGTGTACTATGTTTACATATTCTGTTGTGCGGCTGCAAGTAAGAATTTCATTGTTCTACCTGGGACATATGATAATAAAACACTTGATCTTGATAATTGTGCTTTTATGCTACAGATTGCAAAAGAAGACATCGACAAAATTGGTCCATTTGCAATATATGTGACCAGCAAACATAATAACAGTTACAATATAGCCTCGAGATGGCTCTGGATCAGGAGAGGAGGTCCATAGGGAGGAGCAAATGCCACCTGAACACAAGTCGTGGTCTGACCATAGAAACATAGAAAATAGGTGCAGGAGTAGGCCATTCGGCCCTTCGAGCCTGCACCGCCATTCAATATGGTCATGGCTGATCATCCAACTCAGTATCCCGTACCTGCCTTCTCTCCATACCCCCTGATCCCTTTAGCCACAAGGACCACATCTAACTCCCTCTTAAATATAGCCAATGAACTGGCCTCAACTACCTTCTGTGGCAGAGAATTCCACAGATTCACCATTCTCTGTGTGAAAAAAACCCTTCTCATCTCGGTCCTAAAAGACTTCCCTCTTATCCTTAAACTGTGACCCCTTGTTCTGGACTTCCCCAACCATGGCTGGGTCGCCCGGGCGAGGATGTCTGATGTTGAAAGACTCGGAACACCCAATGACCCCAGGTTACATCACTGATGATGTGTTCAGGAGCATCAAGAGCTGCGTTTATCAATCACTATGCTATCTATCCAGGGGACAGCAAGGTATGTAGCAGAACTGGAGGCAATGTATGTATTTGCTCAGCTGGATTATCCTCATGGTTAATGGCAAGGTTTCAGGTTTCAGAGAAAGGTTTCAGGAGATGATTCAATGTAGCAGTCACCTGTGCTCCCACCTTGCTCAACCTTATTGCGGTGCTCACAGAAGTGCCTGACTGCTCCAATGTGGACTGTAAGATTGCAGCAACGTGGTGGAAATGGGCTCTGCCCCATTGTGCGGATGGTCACTTGGAGGCAGCTCGGTTTCATTAATAAAGGCTCAGCACTCTCGCCTCCACCTGTGTTCTTGGTAACAAGTGTAAGCTTTCATCGGCAACACAATATTCCGTGGGGTCTGCCTCAATTTTCCAGCTCATGCCTTTGGAAGTGTACTCGCTGATCTCCTCTATATTATTCTGTCAGGTGCACGAGGTGGCAGCTTCTGCTCTGGTGGTCCTGAATACGATACAGTACAATAGAACTTTATTT
The DNA here is from genome assembly GCF_053455715.1 of Rhinoraja longicauda. NCBI lineage: Eukaryota > Metazoa > Chordata > Chondrichthyes > Rajiformes > Arhynchobatidae > Rhinoraja > Rhinoraja longicauda. Next base: position 19,600,934 of record NC_135975.1, on the reverse strand, counting down.
ATCCCAGGAGGGAAATTGATCTGCCAACAATCATAAAACACAAGATACATGAAACGTGAAATTAAAGTGATGACTGGAAAGGATTGGGGATGTGCAAAGGTTGGGGGGGAGGGGGGTGGTGGGGTGGGGGTGGGGGGGGGGGGAGAGCAGAGTCAGTCTACCCCACGACCGAAGGTAGAGGAGTTGTACAGTTTGATAGCCACAGGGAGAAAGGATCTCCTGTGGTGTTCTGTCACGGAATGGAAGGTGCAATCATCTTTTGTCATGATAAGTGTCATCTTTTTTCTAGCGCCTCAGCTTCTTGAATCTTCTGTGTCTGACAGGAAAGATGATTAGGGTTCATATATCATTTCGACGATAAGTTAGAAATGAAAAACGGTTTTAAGATATCCAAGAACTCTCCAGGATCAGTCCACCTCTCATTTGCCATGATGTTCTCTTAAGAAATGACTTGTTCTTTATGTTTCGCTGATGTTGCCTTCATATTTTCCTTGCAGCATTTTTAAGAAGAATGCTTTGAGCTCCTGTACTTCAGTAGCCTCTTCTTTATATGTGCATTAGGGTGAGATTTCTGCTCACTAGAGACCCACAATACTTTCCTGGAGTGTAGCTCATTTGATCTGCTGACGCAGGTTCATAGTGGTATTCCTAAGTGACTAACTACTGCTGGGAGGGAGGTAAAGCTGGTGTTGCTGCAACTCTTGACAGGATGCAGTTACATGGCAAGTCAGGATCACATGGTGAGAAGAAGGCAGAGGAGATAAGCACAGAGATCTAAATCAGCAGAATGCGAAACACTTACACAATCTTCGCCGTGACAAGTAGCGACAGTTACTCAGATCCTTATGTGAATTCCGCGGACAAAGATATGCATAGAAATTGTTCTGTTCTTTGCAAAAACATTTTACCAGAAAGGCGATCACACTTGCCATTCAATTGTCTGTTTATTTCTGCCCCTGGGATAAAGGACGGCAAAGATTCATGACCCCTGAGAGAAGTTCCACTTTATCTCTGTCTTAAATCGGCAAATCTTTATCATTAAACCCCCTCCTTCAAGATTTTGTCATCAGAGGAAACATCCCCTCAATATCCATGCTGTCAATCCACCTCAGAACTTTACACGCTTCAGTGAAATCACCCTTATTCTTCTCAGCTCCAGGTCCACCTTGCTCAACCTGTCTTCATAAGTAAATTCTCTTAATCCAGGAACTTTCTCTAAAAGCAAGATAGACATGATCTTCTTGAAGACATAAGAATATCACAAATGCTTAATCTTGAGCAAAACACAAATTGCTGGATGAAATCAACATGTCAGGCAACATCTGTGGAGTGAATGGACAGGCCATGTTTTGGATCGTGACCCTCCTACATAATCAGTATCTCAATGTCCACAAAAGCCGCGGACGCCAACAGGATTCACAAGCTCATCAGGAAGGCTGACTCCGTCCTGGGGGCGGAGTTGGATTCATGGGAGGTGGTTTTGGAAGGGAGGATGCTCCTTAAACTGCGGAGCATCTTGGACAATACAGCTCACCCACTCCATGACTCGCTGGTCAACCTGAGGAGCACCTTCAACAACAGACTGGTTCCAGCAAGATGCAGTACAGAATGCCACAGGAGGCATATGAACCCTAATCCCCATCTTCCCTGTCAGACACAGAAGATTCAAGAAGCTGAAGTGCTGGAAAAATGACACATATCATGACAAAAGATGATTGTCCCTTCCATTCCGTGACAGAACGCCACAGGAAATCTTTTTTCCCTGTGGTATCAAACTGTACAACTCCTCCCCCTTTGGTCACTTGGTAGACTGACTCTCCTCTCCCCAAGCCCCCCCAACTACCCTCCCCAACTTTTTCACATCCCCAATCCTTTCCACACCCCCAGTCCTTTCTCCAATTCTGTCTTATCCTGGCCACTCCATAAGCTCTTTCAGTTTGTCCAATCTTTCTTTCGTATCCCTGATCTCTTCCCAAGCCTCCTCTCCAAGCTTCTCCTCTACTTCACTTTGATCCTTTCCGCAGCATTTTCCTGGAACATTTGTGCCCAAGAAAGATTCAGAAGAGAGGACAAAAAGCAATATGTAGAGAAGTCCATGAGGATTATATCAATCCAATCTTGAGAGTTAAATATATTACTCCAAAGTACATTGGAAGCTGTGGAGTAGTTCAGCCAGAAAGTAGGCCCTATAGTCTACTGTGTCCATGTCAGGCCCTGAGCTCCCACTTACACTAATCCTATTTATTATCAATCCTCTCCAGATTCTACTTCTAAACTGCACATTGGGGGTAATTTACAGTGGCCAATTAATCTTTCTGTCTTTCTGATGTGTAACAAAATCAGAGCACTGGATGAAACCCTCATGGTCATAGGGAGAACATACAAACTCCATATAGACAATACGGAAAATCAGCACTGAACCATTCACAGGAAGAGTGAGGCTGCAGCTCTACCACTGTGCCTGTTCTGTGTTCCTGCTCTCTCTTGGGCTATTCATGTAAATACATAAAGCTGGCATTGGCATCTGCAGCACTGCCCCAAGCTAGCTACCAAAGTAACAGAAGAGATGTCTATATTGGGCAGAGCAGATTCTTATCTACACCTAACATTTTCCACAAACTCCACTTTTCTGTTCTTACTTATTAAATGCGAATAGGAAAACCGAACACAGTCTCTATATATTAACACTCACGTTTGTTTGTTTGTTTGTTCCTGAACTACAGCCAAAATGGTACACGATAGCAGGACAATTTTAGGACCACCTTATTCACCGTCGTCCCTTTGGTGCTAATGGAAGAAGTTTAATTGAAATCAGTGTTATATTTTTTAAGTTATTCACATTTTAAAGTTTAAATCTATCTCCTAGGGAGGGGGAGGAGGGAGGAGGGCTGGTGGAGCGGAGGAAGGGGGGAAGAGGGAGGGAGGGGGAGGGGGAGGAGGAGGGAGGAGAGGGGAGGGGGAGGGGTGGAGGAGAGGGTGCTGCACCAATGCAGGAGAGTCCACTTGGTCTAGTGTATAAATGTTACTGTGGAATAATGCTTGCATCTAAGGGCAACTAATTCTGCACCATCTATAGTGATTAGCCATTAAATATAACCATCGGCTGTGGGAGGAGAGAATATAGCAACTTATGATTTCCACACATTAAGTGAGTTGATGGAAGAAGGCTTCAACAGCATTCATCTTAAAACCAGCACATTTATTCAGACAATATTGTGCTCATTATCTCCAGATACATTGTTCTCCTTGTGTTACGAGGGAAATGAGAAGAAGAAAATTATATTGTTTTGATAAGAAAGGATCGCTGTATGGATTCTGTCAGGTCTAATCACATGGGACCAATCAACATTACACAATCTATTCTGACTTGTCCCTGAGGCGGATACCGAATGGTCAGGACATACTGCCTTGCTTGGCTGCACTGGATATCTGAAAGCATCAGCTGGAAGGTTAATGGGCTCAATTAGTTCTTGGTTCAATTGTGCGCCTTGCCTTAAGAAAAATAACAAGTAGTCACAGATAGTTCTGCTTCATGGTCAGGCTAATGCTTGAGCGTGGAACCTGAAACCCGTTGCTAGCAATGAATTATTAGCATTTTAATGCTTTAAAAAAGAAATGACCTTCATCAACTTTGACAAATCAAAGGCATAGTTTATTGGTAGCCAATGAAATGACTAACTCGAATCTATTAATATTTTTTTTATAAGTAAATAAGAATTGTTTCACAGGATATTCAATACAGACCTTGGTCAATGAGGCATAAATGATTACACCAACCTGGGATGCATGAGACAAGGAGAAACAAGGTTACATTATTGCTGAAGATTTGAACTTGCAAGGTTGAATTCCTCGTAGTACAATCACAGGGCTGGAAAACATGTAATGTAATTTGGAAGTAATTTATTTAAATGTCCATTTTTCAAAAAGATGGAACTCCAGTCAAAATAATTTACGGCAATTCTAACGGCATATAATTGGATTAGTTGGCTATAACTTGGATATATCCTGTGTTGTTCACTTGTTCTGCGGTGAGCATGGAATATATAGATTTATATGCACCCGTCTCTATTCAGGGCTTTTGAGTGTAAGGGCGGGCTTGGTTATGGCCCAGGTTCTGTGGAGAAATACCAGCAGCTCCACTACTGGAATTATTAGGGAGTCCATTGGCAGACCATAACATAGAACAGAAACAGTCAAGCACAGGAACAGTCCCTTCGACCCATAAGTCCATACTGAACATGATGCCATTCCAGAAATTACCGAACAATAAATAATGGGGAATTTGCTCAGATAACTCATACCATGACTCAGCTGCTTGGATTACTTTATGTTTATTTCAATAATTTATTTAGTGGTTGTAAAGATTTTTGTGGATTCCATTCAATCTAACTTTCCAGACCCAATTAACATGCGGGACCTTGTCAAAAGCTTTGATAAAGTCGATGTAGAAAATGTCCACTGCCCTGCCCTCATCAATCTCTCCATGATCTTAGTTTAGTTTAGTTTAGTTTAGTTTAGAGAAACAGCGTGGAAACAGGCCCTTCGGCCCGAGTCTGCGTCGACCAACGATCCCCACACATTAACACTATCCGACACACACTAAGGACAATTTACATATACACCAAGCCAATTAACCTACATAACTGTATGTCTTTGGAGTGTGGGAGAAAACCGAAGATCTCAAAGCAAACCCATGCAGGTCACGGGGAGAACGTACAAACTCCTTACAGCCAGCATCCATGGTCGGGATCGAACCTGGGTCTCCGGCGCTGCAAGAGATGTAAGGCAGCAACTTTCCCCTTGCACCACCGTGCCACCCCTAAAATAGAAAATATTCATGGCATGGATACTCTTCAAAAAACTCTATCAGTTTTCTGAGACATGATTTCCCAAACACAAAGTCATGCTGACTATCCCCAATCAGTCCATGCCTATTCAAATGCTGGTAGATCCTGTCCCTAAGTATCCCCTCCAACACCTCCTAGGCTGGAATTCTCTGACTTGTCCTTGTTGCCCTTCTTCGAATGTAAGCCACCCTCCAATCTTTCAAAACATCATCTGTGGCTAAAGATGATGCAAATATCTCTGCAAGGTCTTTCGCAATTTCCTTTGTCACTTCCCATAAGGTTTGATGATGTACTTGGTCAGGCCCTGGGGATTGATCCGCCTTAATGCATGTTAAAACTACCACTTTGGTAATTTGAAACTTCCCCTTTGGTAATTTGTATGTGTTCTAAGATAGTTTCCATAGGAAAAAAAACCTACAGATGCTGGTTTAAATCGAAGGTAGACACAAAATGCTGGAGTAACTCAGTGGGTCAGGCAGCATCTAGGGAGAGAAGGAATGGGTGACGCTTGTTTTTGAGACCGAGGGGTCTCGACCCGAAACGTTACCCATTCCTTCTCTCCTGAGATGCTGCATGACCCGCTGAGTTACTCCAGCATTTTGTGTCTACCTTCCTTAGTTTCCGATCTTTATTGCACTAAAAACAGATGAGAAGTATTCATTTAATATCTCCCCATCACTTGTGCTACTACATAAAGAAAGCCACACTGATCTTTAATGGACCTATATTTATCCTAGCCATACCTTTCCTCTTAATATACATAGAATCTCTTGGGACTTTCCTTCACATTGCCTGGCAGCTCCATTTAATGTGGAATTCTCTGCCTCAGAGGGCAGTGGAGGCCAATTCTCGGAATACATTCAAGAGAGAGCTAGATAGAGCTCTTAAGGATAGCGGAGTCAGGGGGTATGGGGAGAAAGCAGGAACGGGGTACTGATTGAGAATGATCAGCCATGATCACATTGAATGGCGGTGCTGGCTCGAAGGGCCGAATGGCCTACTCCTGCACCTATTATATCATATATATATCATATATATATATATATATCATATCATATATATACAGCCGGAAACAGGCCTTTTCGGCCCACCAAGTCCGTGCCGCCCAGTGATCCCCGCACATTAACACTATCCTACACCCACTAGGGACAATTTTTACATTTTACCCAGCCAATTAACCTACATACCTGTACGTCTTTGGAGTGTGGGAGGAAACCGAAGATCTCGGAGAAAACCCACGCAGGTCACGGGGAGAACGTACAAACTCCTTACAGTGCAGCACCCGTAGTCAGGATCGAACCTGAGTCTATTGTCTATTGTCTATTGTCTATTGTCTATTGTCTATTGTCTATTGTCTATTGTCTATTGTCTATTGTCTATCGTCTATTGTCTATAATGTCCTCTTTTTATCTTCTTGATTGCCCTCATGTACTCTAACAGTTTTTAGACTCCAAGAGGGATTCTCTTGATTCTGACCGCCTAAATATGCCGTATCACAAAATGCTGGAGTAACTCAATGGGTCAGGCAGCAACTCAGGAGAGAAGGATTCTGACTGCCTAAATATGCCGTATGTCTCCTTTTTCTTGACCAGAGTCTCAACATCTCTCATCAACCGGGGTTCCCTAAAGTTACCAGCCTTGCCGTTCATCCTAACAGGAAGATACTGCTGTTGTACTCTTCCTAACTCACTCTTGAAAGCCTCCCACGTGCTACCCAACCCTTATCTGCAAATCAACTCCCCGGATGACCTTTTCAAGCTCCCGTCCAGTGCCTCCAAAACCACCCTTGTTGCAAGAAAATCGGCATTGTCAGAGAACGAAGGAGGACCTTTGGAATGGAATGTGTTGAAAATCATCTGTGTTAAAATGGAATATTTGTGACTCTTTATTTGGCCACTCTTTGCATAAGTTGGGTATGCTAAACAAAGAATATCACTGAGACTTGTCACAGTAAAGTATCATTCATTCATTCACAATTAGGTTCTTAACTTGTGGCCCAGTCCTATCCTTCTCCATGACTACATTAGAACTTATAGAATTATGCTCGCTGGTCCAAAAGTATTCTCCCACTGACACCTGCTCTACCTTGTTCCCTGTGTGGAGATCCAGTGTTACTCTCTCTCTTGTCGGGCCCTCTGTGTATTGATTAAGGAAGCTCTCTTAGATATATTCCTCTTCATCCAAGCTCTTTACACTGTGGGAGACCCAGCTAATATCAGGGAAGTTAAAATCTCCCACAGATAATACCCTATTCTTTTTACAGCTATCTGCAATCTCCCTACACATCTGCTCCTTTAATTCACTTGAGGCCCATCAAAGTGATCATTTCCTTGGTTCCTCCCAAGTAGTCTCATTGGACAATCCCCCAAGAATATCCTTCACTGAGCACTGTGATGATGTCCTCTCTGATCAAAAAGGCAAGCCCTCCTCCTCTCTAACCTGCTTCTCCATCTCACCTCTCCATCTAAACCTGTACCCTGGGATATTGAGCAACTGGTCCTGCCCTCCTTTCAGACCTGTTTCTGTTGACCGTGATCACACATCAGCAACAGAAATGGAACCTTTCTCAATTTTCAATACTATGCAGATGTAGGAAGTCTTTATACCTAAGTGATTCTATGATTCACAATGAGTTCCCAAAGTCAAACCATCCCAGGATTTGGTGTGACACCCAGAGGTGGATATTTCTTTTCCATCTATTTCCCGATGTCTTTCCTGACATTTCATGGAACATGTTCCAATATCTGAGCGTTATTTTCCATGATGTGTTCTGAATTTGTGATTTGGCAAATCATTAGCAGTTTGCTGGCATCTCAGCTTGTGCCACACATTTATGTGTCAAATTCTGATGATGTAGTCATGACCCTGATCCATCTCAGCCTCACAGACATAGTTTACAAGCAGTCTCACTGATTAAAGCTGTTTCACTTGACATGTGGGACTGCTGCACTGTAGGGTTTGCACAGTTCATGCCGCACAACAGGCTAAAAAGACAATTTTGTACAACAAAACCAATTCACCACAGAATAAAAAGAAATCACGAGCAGCAACAGTAAGGAGACACCTTGGAATATCAGCCAGTGGTATTCACCTCAGGAAGACGTTTTTTGAGTATTTGCATCTGGAAGCAGGTGTAACTAGGGTGTTAAGAAAATACTCAACAAGTGTGTTTTGAAGAAGGGTCTCGACTCGAAACATCACCCATTCCTTCTCTCCAGAGATGCTGCCTGTCCCGTTGAGTTACTCCAGCATTTTGTGTCTGTCTTAAGTGTATTGTGAATTTTGTTTCCCCAAACCTGAATTTCCTTGCTCATGTATTCATTTCTATCTGTACCCATGAACATACTGTGGTAAATGCTTTGCCCCAGGCACATTTTGCCAAATTATAATAGTTCAACATGGATTAAGATCTGAAAAAAGCTGTAAAGTAAACTTTAGGTGTAGCAGGAAGCAAGGCGATTGCCCCACTGCTTCTTCAGTTGTAAACAAAGTCATTGTCATTGCAGTTCGTAATAGTTCCTTCAACCTGTAAAGCTTCCATATTCTTCCTCAAAGTTTCTGCTCATTCATGTTATGAATCTCCATGTATTCTTGACACAATTGTCCCGACAAACATAGAAGACCAGTGAATATAAAGCATGAATTTAATATTCCACACCAATCAAAATCAAATCAATTAACACAATTGTGTTTTCCATGGCTTTAAAATTGAATTGAGCAAATTGGAGGAGGCTGAGGGAAGATCTCATAGAAATATATAAAATTGTAAGAGATGATGGGTGTATGGAACAAGCTGCCAGTGGAGGTAGTTGAGGCTGGGACTATCCCAATATTTAAGAATCAGTTAGACAGGTACATGGATAGGACAGGTTTGGAAGGTTATGGACCAAGCGCAGGCAGGTGGGACTAGTGTAGCTGAGACATGTTGGCCGGGGTGGGCAAGTTGGGCCGAAGGGCCTGTTTCCACACTGTATCACTCTATGACTCTATGACATAAAAGGGATGGGCAGTCAGAACCTTTTCTCCTGGGTGGAAATGTTAAAGGCAAGAGGGTATAGCTTTAAAGTGAGAGGGGCAAAGTTGAACTTGTTCAGTGCCAACCCCCAAGTATACTAGGATCAAGGCCAGGAGTGTAAAAATAACTAGTCAGTGAGATTTTTTACATGGAGGGTGGTGGGTGTCTAGGACCCACTGCTTGGACTGATGATGGAGATAGATACGATAGTGGGATTTAAGAGGCTTTTAGATATTGCAGGGAATGGCTGCGAGACTGGGAACAGATTAAAAAGGCAAGTCACACAGTCAGTGGTCTCAGCTGTCAGGATTTGTCTGCGTGAACAGGAGCAGTTTAAAAAGGCAAGTCACACAGGTTGGCTGACTGGCTAAGTAACAACTATCTATAAAGAAGGTATGCCTTAGTGAGAGTGGCTATGGTGAAAGTGGCACATTGAGGCTTTGGTGAGAGGAGGCCTCAGGGTGGGGATTGCAGCGGAAGCACTTTCTGTTTGTCTCAGAGTGCAACGTGGTGCTGGTGTAGGCAGGATGGAGGTTACTGTAGTGAAGTGCTAGGCATGTGGGAACTCAGGAGGATGGCCAGTGCCCCTGATGATGTCATCTGCAGGAGGTGCATCGAGGTGCAGCTCCTTAAAGACCGTGTTAGGGAACTGGGGCTGTGGCTGGGCGACCTCAGGCTCATCCAGGAGAGTGAGGAAGTCATAGATCGGAGCTATCAAGAAGTGGTCACTCCTAACGTGCGGGCAGGGAATAGATGGGTGACCCGCAGGAGAGCGAGTAGAAAAAGAGTTCATGAATCTCCTACGGCCATCCCACTGCAAAACAACGATACAACTTTGGATACAAATGCTGGAGTAACGCAGCGGGACAGGCAGCATCTCTGGATGGAAGGAATGGGGACACTTCAGATCGAGACCCTGCTTCAGACTAACCCAGTGCTTCAGACTAATCCAGTCTGAAGAAGGGTCTTGACCTGAAATGTCACCCATTCCAGTCTAAAGAAGGGTCTCGAGCTGAAACGTTCCCCATTCCTGTCTGAAGAAGGGTCTCGACCCAAAATGTCACCCATTCGTTCACTCCAGAGATGCTGCCTGGCCCACTGAGTTACTCCAGCATTCTGTGCTTATCTTCGGTGGAAACCAGGATCTGTAGTTCCTTCCTACACATACACCACTTTGGATACTGGTGCTGGGGACAACCATTGAGCTGAGAGCAGCAGGTTGGTGACACTGGGCTTGGTTCTGAGGCACAGTGGGGTAGGGTGAACAGACAGAGCGACAGCAATAGAGGACTCAGTAGTTATGAGGAGAGATAGGAGATTCTGTGGCAGCAAATGGGACTCCAGGACAATCTGTTGCCTCCCTGGAGCCAGGGTCTCGGATGTTGTGACAATAACGGAAACTTGGTTGCAAGTGGGACATGACTGGCAGCCCAACGTGCCTAGGGTTTGATGTTTCAGACAACAGAGAGAGGGGGTTACAGAGTGAGAGGAGTTGCTTTGCTAATCAGGGAGAATGTCATGGCGGTATTCAGCGAGAACATATTGGAGGGTACGTCCACAGAGGCATTATGCGTGAGCTCAAAAATAAGAAGCAATTCCTCTAATGGGATTATATTATAGGCCATCCATTAGCCGGCAAAGAGAGACGACTATTTATCGTATATTTAAAGGGTCAAAATGGCTTGGTGCGAGGACCTGACCGCGGCCTGAATAATGGAATGGAGGAAGAATTATGAATTGTAAATCATCGATATATCTCCAATGATGGATAACTTTTTTAATACTCCATTCATTTCTCCAATTTGGACTTCTTATTTTAATTTTATTTTTCTCTATCTTTTCCTCTTTGAAAAAAAAAAAAAAAGTATAGAAATGTATAAGATATAATAATTTATTAATATGTACTTATGCTTAATAAAAATATTTATCAAAAAAAAGAGAGACGACCAGATATGTAGACAGATTATGGTAGGATGCTGGATCCATAGAGTTATCGTAGTGTGTTACTTTAACATCCTCAATATCGACTGGGACTTATTCGGGGTAAGAGGGTTAGATGGGACAGAATTTGTTAGGAGCATCCAAGAGGGTTTCCTTAAAATGTATATGGATAGTCTGACTCGAGGAGGGACCATACTGGACATTGTGTTGGGAGACAAGCCTGGCCAGGTGACTGCCGTTGAGGTGGAAGAGGAATTTGGGGATAGTGAGCACAACTCCATATGTTTTATGTCAATTCTGATGAAAGAAACAAGCAATAAAAACAGGTTATGCTGGAAACAACCAGCAGATTTGGAAACACCTGTGGAGAGTGAAAAGTTTCATGTTGATGGCCCTCAATTGGAAACTTTGTTGTTTTCCCTCTGAGATGCAGAAGATAATGAGGATTGAAGAGAAGAATAAATTGTTTAAGATCTAACTTTGCTCCTTAGAAAGTTTTCAAGCTCTTTGCATGCAACAATTTAATTTGAAATGTGGGTGTTATGTTGACATAATGACACAAATGACAGCCATCTTTTGCACCACAAAATCCAGAAGCTATCAATAAGATGACTACTCATCCCAAATGTCTGGAGATAATATACCAAGGAACTGCAGATGCTGGTTTACACCAAATATCGACACAATGTGCTGGAGTAACTCAGTGGGTTGCTCTGTAGATGCATCTCCAAAGATCCTGCCCTACCTGCTGAGTAGCTCCAGCACTTCGTCTCGATGTGTGGAGGGGGTAATATTTGGGAGGAAAAACAATCAGAGTACTGGGGCATTTAACTTGTACAGGACAGGAACAGCTAAACACATTAATCTACAATTCTCTACCTACCATCAGAGCGTGAACATGTTTAAAATAGATGACTGAACACTTCTACCAGTATGCCAAAGAGAAAATTAAGATGAATCTCAAAATTTGAGAGAAACCTCTGCCCTCCCTTCCAACAGTGCAAATGAAAACAGTCACGTCAACCTGAAGCAGCAACTGAGATGCTGGTATATACGTTCGGCACAAAAAGGTGGTCATCTTCCAATTAATGTTCATTTTGCATGAATGCAATTGATTGCATGGAATAACCTCTGCTCTTTAATAATGCATTGCGAGTTAGGAGAATAAACTTGGAAGTGCCACTGCATTGTGAAAATATATCATGATGCAGGATGTGAAAAATTTACATTTGGATCAATAAAACGCTAACTTCACTCCATAAGATAAATGGGAGGAAAGAGAGTAACCACGACTACTTAATACTTCATTGCTGATGTCCATACAGTGGATATTTTCTGGGAAGAAAATCATCAATAACAGCTCTATTGACTTCCTTTATCCATTCATCAGCTGATGAAAAAGATATAAAAGTGATAAGCCGGGTTGTGTTGTTCACAGCTCATGGGCCCTTGGTACTTTTGGCCAGAAAAAGAGACACAAAAAGGTTGCCAAAGCAAAACAGTAATAGCTGTAAATGTGAATATATGTAGAGAGGATCATTTGCCCCTCCAGGGACATGATTATTATGGTCTTGTTCCCAGAGCAGATGTCAAGCAAACCAAATGGACAATCTAATAACAATGATTGCGTACATTTTACATGTCTTAACAAATAGAAGAATAAAACAAAATTAAGATGAAGTCTGCTAATGTGCTATTCACAGTGAGGTATGGGATTAATTGAGTTAGGTGAGATCTTTTGGAGGAGTAAAACCAATTCTCTATGAGGTAAACTGCCAAGGTTAGAATGTACAAGATGAGCTTTGCAAAAATCATAATGTACATAGAGTCATAGAGTGATACAGTGTCGAAACAGGCTCTTCAGCCCAACTTGCCCACACCGGCCACACCGCTTAGTCCATATTCCCCAAACCTGTCCTATCCATGTACCTGTCTAACTGTCTCTTAAACGATGGGATAGTCCCAGCCTCAACTACCTCCTCTGGCAGCTTGTTCCATACACCCACTACCCTTTGTGTGGAAAAGGTTACCCCTCGGATTCCTATTAAATCTTTTCCCCTTCAACTTGAAACTATGTCCTATGGTCCTCAATTTCCCTACTCTGGGCAAAAGATTCTGTGCATCTACCCGATCTATTCCTCTCATGATTTTTGTATACCTCTAAAAGATCTCCCCTCATCCTCCTGCGCCCCATGGAATAGAGACCCAGCCTACTCAACCTCTCCCTAAAGCTCACACCCTCTAGTCCTGGCAACATCCTCGTAAATCTTTTCTGAACCCTTTCAAGCTTGACAATATTTTTCTTGTAACATGGTGCCCAGAACTGAACACAATATTCTAAATGTGGTTTCACCAACGTCTTATACAACTGCAACATGACCTCCCAACGTCTACACTCAATACTCTGACTGATGAAGGCCAAGGTGCCAATAGACTTTTTGACCACCTTATCTACCTGCGACTTGACCAAGGAACCATGCACCTGTATTCCTAGACCCCTCTGCTCTACAACACTACCCAGAGGCCTACAATGTAGGTCTTGCCCTTGTTCGACGTCCCAAAATGCAACACCTCCCACTTCTCTGTGTTAAATTCCATCAACCATTCCTCCGCCCACCTAGCCAATCAATCCAGATCCTGCTGCAATCGTTCATAACCATCTTCACTATGTGCAAAACCACTAACTTTTGTATCATCAGCAAACTTGATAATCTTGCCCTGTATATTCTCATCCAAATCATTGATGTAGATGACAAACAGTAATGGGCCCAGCACCGAATCCTGAGGCACAGGCATCCAGTCTGAGAAGCAACCTTCCGCCATTACCCTCTGCTTCCTTCCATGGAGCTAATTTGCTATCCATTCAGCTATCTCTCCTAGGGTCCCATGCGAACTAACCTTCCAGAGCAGCATATCATGCGGAACCTTGTCGAACATCTTACTGAAGTCCATGTACAGTGCACATGTCTGGTAATCTCTTGTTAATACTATGGGATTAGCAGTCCGGAAGTGTTGCCTCCAAATCCTATCATAGCAATTTAAAAAACCTGAAAATGTCTAATTAATTTTCCAGCAAAAACACTATGAAAACACAATTGGATTGTCATTGATTAAACAGGTTGAATACTTAGAGAAAGGAAGCAGAAATAAACTCTCCAGATGTGTTGTTGATTATTCATCATCCTGGGAAACAGGGATGACTAGACCAAAAAATAGATGAAATAGTAATGTGATCAGACAGCAGTAGTGGAGGGAGAAATGTTTCAGATCAATGATCTTTCTTTTGTGTGAATGAGGCGACAAATTAACTCTGTTTCAATTTACTTTGCTTATTCCTGACTAATAGAACATAGAACATAGAAAAGTACGGAAGATAGACACAAAATGCTGGAATACCTCATTTCTGGAGAGAAGGAATGGGTGACGTTTTGGGTCCAAACCCTTCTTCTTCAGAGATCACCTTACTATTTCATCTATTTCATCTATTTTCTGGTCTGGTCAGAGAAGAAGGGTCTCGACCTGAAGAAGGGTCTCGACCCGAAACGTCACCCATTCCTTCTCTCCCGAGATGCTGCCTGACCTGCTGAGTTACTCCAGCATTTTGTGAATAAACTAACCTCATCTGCCCACCCATTATCTATATCCCTCCATTTCTTGTTGAATATCATCACATTCAGTTTTTATCCCAAACTTCCAGTATATGTAGCATTTGTCTTGTTTTTCTTATTCTTTTATTATATATTTTTGATCCTTACATAAAAAAGTTCAGATTTATTTTCTTAAATCTAAAGTTTAAAATCCATCTCTTAACATACCAAATTTCAATTGATAAATTCCATAAATTTAATCTGCAATAATTTAAGTTAGTTTAGAGATATAGCATGGAGACAGGCCCTTTGACCCACCAAGTCCATGCTAACCATCATTCACCTGTTCACACTAATTCTATGTTATCCCACTTTCTCATCCACTCCCTTCACACTAGCGGCAGTTTACAGAGGCCAATTAACCTACAAACCTGCATGTCTTTGAGATGTAGGAGGAAACTGGAGCACCTTGAGGAAACCCAAGCGGTCATGGGGAGAACGTGCAAACACCACACAGCCAGCATCCAAGGTGAGGATTGAACCTGGGTACCTGGCACTGTCAGGCAGCAGATATAATGAACGCCATTGTGCTGCCATTTTTTTTTAATGTTTATTTTAAAACCTGCTTGTAAAATGTTGTAATGTTATCAATACTTTTAATTATATTTTGTACATGTGCACTATCATTCAGTGATTTTTATATCTTTCTTTCCTGTTTTATGTAAACTCACTCTGCCAAGAAAATATTCCAATTTGTATTCCTAGGATCTGACTTCACACTTCTTCACATTGAAATCCATCAATGGATCATTGATGAAACATTGAAATCCATAAAAGAAGAAATTGCGGAACATTTGGATAGCAGTAACAGGATCGTTCAGAGTCAGCATGGATTTACAAAGGGGAAATCATGCTTGACTAATCATCTGGAATTTTTTGAGGATGTAACTAGGAAAATGGACAAGGGAGAGCCAGTGGATGTAATGTAACTGGACTTTCAGAAAGCCTTTGACAAGGTCCCACATCGGAGATTTGTGGGCAAAATTAGAGCACATGGTATTGGGGGTAGGGTACTGACATGGATAGAAAATTGGTTGGCAGACAGGAAACAAAGAGTAGGGATTAATGGGTCCCTTTCAGAATGGCAGGCAGTGACCAGTGGGGTACTGCCAGGCTTGGTGCTGGGGCCACAGCTATTTACAATATGCATTAATGACTTAGATGAAGGGATTAAAAATAACATTAGCAAATTTGCAGATGACACAAAGCTGGGTGGCAGTGTGAACTGTGAGGAGGATGCTATGAGGATGCAGGGTGACTTGGACAGGTTGTGTGAGTGGGCAGATGCATGGCAGATGCAGTTTAATGTGGATAAATGTGTGGTTATCCACTTTGGTGGTAAGAACAGGAAGGCAGATTATTATCTGAATGGTGTCAAGTTAGGAAAAGGGGAAGTACAAAGAGATCTGGGTATCCTTGTTCATCAGTCACTGAAAGTAAGCATGCAGGTACAGCAGGCAGTGAAGAAAGCTAATGGCATGTTGGCCTTCATGACAAGAGGAGTTGAGTTTAGGAGTAAAGAGGTCCTTCTGCAGTTGTACAGGCCCCTAGTGAGACGACACCTGGAGTACTGTGTGAAGTTTTGGTCTCCAAATTTGAGGAAGGACATTCTTGCTATTGAGGGAGTGCAGCGCAGGTTCACTAGGTTAATTCCCGGAATGGTGGGACTGTCGTATGTTGAAAGACTGGAGCGACTGGGCTTGTATACACTGGAATTTAGGATGAGAGGGGATCTTATTGAAACATATAAGATTTTTAAAGGATTGGACACGCTAGAGGCAGGAAACATGTTCCCAATGTTGGGGGAGTCCAGAACAAGGGACCACAGTTTAAGAATAAGGGGTAGGCCATTTAGAATGGAGATAAGGAAAAACTTTTTCACTCAGAGAGTTGTAAATCTGTGGAATTTTCTGCCTCAGAAGGCAGTGGAGGCCAATTCTCTGGATGCTTTCAAGAGATAGATGGAGCTCTTAATGATAGCTGAGTCAGGGGGTATGGGGAGAGGGCAGGAACGGGGTACTGATTGTGAATGATCAGCCATGACCACATTGAATGGGAGTGCTGGCTCGAAGGGCCGAATGGCCTCCTCCTCCTCCTATTGTCTATTGTCTATCAGCGCTTTGCGGTTTTGCCAACACATTTATTATGCTTACATTCTTTACAATTGTCTACTTCAACCTGCAATATTTATATGTGTCTTAACATGGTGTCATCTATAAACTTGGATATACAACTCTGTTCTTTTTAGTCCAACAAGCAGAGCACAATTCTGTCTTCTTTATTTTGCGGTTCCTGTTCCTAAACGATGGATAATTTATGTCATATGGTTACCTCCAATTCAATGTTTATAACTTTGATACTTATCTCTTGTTCAGAACCTTATAAAATGTCTTGGATGTTATGTTCATATCATCCACAGGAATTCCAAATACCGATTCTCCCCATGTTGTGAATGACCAACTTATGGACATCAAATACGTGCGATCGAGTGTTTGGTAGACTAGCGGGATGGATTTGCAGCTTCTGAGGGACGACAGGCATCTCCTCCCATGCGGAAACTCGATTCATGCCAAGATCATTGCATCATGCAGAGAAATATGAATGGTTGAATTAACTCCACATTGCCCTTCATTGGCCTACGGTTTTATATAAATGTATTGTTGGGTAACCATATTTCTGATTTATGAATTGTTCGGGTAATCAAGAATTCTCAGGCACGGAACCCTGTCATGACCTCAGGAGGACCCATATTCAACTAATTTAATTTGACTTATTCTCCTTCTCCACCTTCTCCTTGGGCATGCTTTTGGAATGGAGGATGACTTGGCTCTACTTTGGTTCTGTGGATTCTAAGGTGGCCGATGAAGCCAATGAGAGAACTGTAGACTCTTTCACAAAGGAAGCAAGAAGTGACTGGGAGGATGTTAATGAGCTGGTGAATGTCACTGTGTGCTCTTGATATATGGCTTGTGGTTCTCAATATCTTCATGAATGCTTGTTCTCCACTTTGAGCAATCATGGACCAGATGTTCCCAGGGGTCAGTGAGGATTTGTACTTCAACAAGGTAGCGCTGAGCACATCACTGAGTATTTTTCTCTGTCTCTCTGTCTCTCCCCTAGCAGAGCTCAGAATAGAACTGTTTCAAGAGTCGCGTATCACACATAACTGGTTGAGTGTATTTGCATTGTAGATGGTGATCTGGGAGAAGGCACTGAGATTGGTCTGTGAATGCTTTCAGTGAATTTAGAGGACTTTGTGGAGACGGTTTTGGTGGTATTTTTCCATTTCATCCTATGGGTTATTTAGCTCACAGAAGTATGCAAGAGGTCAGGAATCATCTTAATTATGAAGAATAGGTCAAAATGAGTTGAATATAGGTCATATATTTATGTCCT
Source organism: Rhinoraja longicauda (assembly GCF_053455715.1). Taxonomy (NCBI): domain Eukaryota; kingdom Metazoa; phylum Chordata; class Chondrichthyes; order Rajiformes; family Arhynchobatidae; genus Rhinoraja; species Rhinoraja longicauda. The sequence continues at coordinate 19,583,088 of NC_135975.1, read as the reverse complement.
CTATGAACATAATATCCAGGGTCTTCTCGTGAGCTTTCATATGCAGTGTAGGTGCAGTGGTGGCATGTTGGTAGAGGACATTGATCTTGTGGATTTTGAGTGTAAGGTCCATACTCCTGGAAACTTCAATGAATAAAGTGACAATTTCTTTGAGTTTACAAACTCCAGGGTGATATATGTATCACAGCTCAACAACTAAGGCTTGCGTAACTTTGGTAGTCACTGTAAATTGAATAGGTTTGCATTAGTTCAGAAGACTAATAACTTCACTCCTGCAGGATCGTTCTTGGGGGTGTAGTTTAACATTGTGGTTGCATACATTTTCAGTCACAATTTCCACTTTTGCTGAAGTTGTCCATGTTATTGATATTTACTCCTTCAATAGACAGCTGGCAATTATGGGGAGACTTGCAAATAGATTGTTACCATACAAAGAATTATGACCACTGTCTTAAACTGACTGCTTATAATTATTGCATTAAGAATTCTAAGAACAACCTATAATCTAGCTCTCAACCTATTCATTCCTATTAGTTTTTTTTCTTCAAAATTAGACCTTGAAACAATTGACTTATTTTATTGATTTGTATGATTTAATTCTATCATTTCAAAATATTTCTGATCTATTTATAATTCATGATATTGTTTTCTTAGCAAGCATCCAATCTGTTGATAATGAAACCGAGCAATGAGGAAACTTGATTGTAAAATATATATATATTTTTCATTTGAGTCAGTGAGAGGCTCTTAATATCATGCAATTGATTTTTCTCAGATGATCAGCATGTCCTCTCTTCTGATTACTACTTATTTCCAAGTGAATGATATTCTATTACCAGGCCATGCAAAAACAAAACAATTTCTATCACAGCATTCAAAACTGCCAAGAAAGACAACAGAAATTGTTAACATATACGTAAAGTGCAAATATTCTGTCACCTGTGCAATTATTTGTCAGGTTCCAGGCAATCCATTATTTTGCCCATGCATTTTTGTGTTTGGATAATTGCTCACTGCGGGAGTGGTGGTGGGGAAATGGAAATGGGGGGGGGAAGGGGGGAGGGGGGAGGGGGGGATATTCCACAGTAAAATTCTTTTGAATCCTGTCTTGTTCATTGCACATTTCACTCCGATATATTTCTGACTGTTATCGATTCACAGGTCAAACCGTAATCACATCGCGATAATCAAATTGCAATAATAACCTTCAAGGTCTTCCAGTGACATTTGCAACAAAGAACTGCAGTGGCAAATAACATAAACATAAATATAGTTTGATCTGATAGTAATTCAAGGAGCTGGAAGTTGCTCTTCTATTGACACCTTCAGAAATTCAGTGGAAAGTCTCCTTGGAGAAAGGATCACTTTTGCGAATCTACCTGATTCTGACTTGTAAACAAACATCAAAGAGCCACCACCATTCAGCTGGCCAAGAACAATCTCCAAGATGTTTTGCTGGAGACTCTGCTTGTTAAATATAATCTAACATCAACTGCAGAATGGACAAAATTCATTCTTGTCAGACATTGGTGCCTTTCAATCAGTTTGTAGCTATCTTCTGAAAGCTTTGAATGTGGTTCACGTCCTAATTTTCCCATACCTCGATTCGGATTTTATAAATAGTAACTGATTGTTGGCATTTTAATTGGTACTTAACTTACACCAAGGGATCACTGACTGGTAAAGTACAGATTGTATTAAGGTTCTTGTTTGGTTGCCTCCAGTTATAATTCAGTTGTTACATTTTTTATAGGTTTTAACCATTGAATGAAAAGTGTTGATTATGATTTGTTTCCTGACCAGTGACTGTTCCTTTTCTTAAAGTTGTGTGCGCAATTTATTTGTATTTAAGTTCTTCTGAATCGTCCTTCCATAAGCTAGGGTACTGTCCGATTCACCCCAACCCATTGCAGACAATAGACAATAGACAATAGGTGCAGGAGGAGACCATTCAGCCCTTCGAGCCAGCACCGCCATTCAATGTGATCATGGCTGATCATTCTCAATCAGTACCCCGTTCCTGCCTTCTCCCCATACCCCCTGACTCCGCTATCCTTAAGAGCTCTATCCAGCTCTCTCTTGAATGCATTCAGAGAATTGGCCTCCACTGCCTTCTGAGGCAGAGAATTCCACAGATTCACAACTCTCTGACTGAAAATGTTTTTCTTCATCTCAGTTCTAAATGGCCTACCCCTTATTCTTAAACTGTGCCCCTTGTTCTGGACTCCCCCAACATTGGGAACATGTTTCCTGCCTCTAACGTGTCCAACCCCTTAATAATCTTATACGTTTCGATAAGATCTCCTCTCATCCTTCTAAATTCCAGTGTATATTCCAGTCTGCTTGTTAAATATAAATATTCCAGTCGAGACATCGGACTTTGTCTTTGGAACAGGTGTGTTACAATGTTGAGAACTATATTTCACACGCTGTATCTTTCCTTTTAATCTATCTATAGTATTTGGCCTTGGCTTGATTATATTATCTGGTTTGATTGGATCGCATGCAAAACAAAACTTTTCAACGTTCCTTTCATTGGATTTAATTTGAGACAAAAATAATCATTAAAAGTCTCCACGCTTTGCAAAGAGTAACAGACACCTGGTAGAAAGGAGCAGTACCTACTCAGTATTTCTGATATATTCTAGATTCTGATATATTCTAGAGAGGTAATGAAAGTTTAACTCAATATTTACACGCATGTTTCCCGTTTCAAAATAATGGACATAGAAGAAATCACAGCTAGGTCATATTTAAACTGCCTCTATGTAATGACATGGGATTACAATGCTTAGCCACAAAAATGGACCTAGGATCCTAATACCTGCTGAATCCATGCTTGTTCGGGATAATGTACACAGCATTCTATCGCCATACCACTAGTTTAGTAGCACATTTGCTGCAAGTGCGATGTTCTTTCTTGACAGCATACATCAGCTGAGAGCTCAGTATTTTGTGTTCACTGCTACGAAGCTACAGATACAAGAGACTGCAGATGCTAGAATCTTGATCCTAAAAAAAATAGCTCTGGAGGAACTCAGCTGGTCAGGCAGCACCTGTGGACAGAATGGACAGGCAGTGTTTCAGAGAAATTTGAGGTGTTGCATGTTGGGAAGTCTAACATGGGCAGGACCTACACAGTGAAGGGTAGGGCTCTGGGGAGTGTTACAGAGCAGAGAGATCTAGGAGAGTAGGTACATAGTTTCTTGAAGGTGGAATCACAGGTAGACAGGGTGGTCAAAAAGGCTTTTGGCACATTGACCTTCATCAGTCAGAGTATTGAGTATAGAAGTTAGGTCATATTGCAGTTGTATAATGCATTGGTGAGGCCACATTTGGAATAATGTGTTCAGTACTGGGCACCATGTTATAGGAAAGATGTTGTCAAGCTGGAAAGGGTTCAGAGAAGATTCATGAGGATGTTGCCAGGACTCAAGGATCTGAGCTATAGGGAGAGGTTGAGTAGGCTGGGACTCATGACTTTATATACCTCTATAAGGTCACCCCTCATCCTCCTGTGCTCCAAGGAATAGAGGGTGAGGGGTGACCTTTTTGAGGTGTATAAAATCATGAGAGGAATGGATTGAGTAGATGCACAGAGTCTCTTGTCTAGAGTAGGAGAATTGAGGACCCGAGGACATTGGTTTTAGGTGAAGGGGAAAAGATTTAATGGGAACCTGAGGGGTAACTTTTCCTCACAAGGAGTGGTGGGTGTATGGAACAAACTGGCAGAGGAGGTAGTTGAGGCTGGGAATATCACAACGTTTAATAAACAGTTAGACAGAAACATGGATAGGACAGATTTGGAGGGATATGGGCTAAACACAGGCAGGTGGGACTAGCTGTGACATTTTGGCCAGTGTGGGCTAGTTGGGCCGAATGGCCTGTTTCCTCGCTGTATGACTCTATGACTCTATCAGGACCTTTCTTCAAACTGATGGAGTAGGGGGAGAAAGCTGGTAAGAGTGGTGGGATGAGGCAAAGCCTGGCAAGTGATAGGTGCATACAGGTCCAGGGGGAGGGGATGATTGGCAGAGGAGTGGAGTAAGTGATAAAGGCCAGAGATGAAAAAGTTACAGAATAATATCAGATAAGGAAAGAAGAGGAGTGAAAGGTGGAATTAGAGAGAGGGATATGGATGAAAGGTGATAGGGAGATGAGAGAAAGCAGAGATCAATGGGAAACGTGGACACAGTGATTGGATCTGAGTGTACAGAGGAGGGCATGGAGCAAAATTGGTGGGTTGGTGCGAGATGGTGGGAGAAATGTGCATTGGGTTGGAGCAGGGGAAAGAGAGAGGGACAGGGTCATATTACTTGTAACTGGAGAATTCAATGTTCATATCATAGGTAGCAAGCTATGAAAGCAGAATATGAAGTGCTATTCCTCCAGTTTGCCTGTGTGGCAATGGAGCCCAAGGACAGGTGTGTCGACATGGGAATGGGAGGGGGAGTTAAATGATTAGCTATCAGTAGCACCAGTAGCAGGCCTGGTGGACAGAGTACCAAGGCCTTTCTTTTTTTCCAACAGCTTGGCCATTTTACCCTGCTCAGTTCCCAGCCAAGCTCTTTTCAAGATGAAGGCTCAACATGCCACCCACACCTGTGAACAACCGTTCAGTGCAGAAGCCTTAAAGTTAAAGAGTTTATAGAGTTTATAGAGTGATAAGCTTAATGATTTAATCTTCCAAGTTTGTTGCTTAATGGTTCCAATCATAAACATTGGAACTTAATGAAGAAATTAACAGCTTTTGCTGACATTTGGTATCTTTTAAAATGAAATTTATTGGCACCGGAGAGGAGTTGAAGAAAATAAATTGAAATGAACTGCATTTTCTCATTCTGCACAAATCACAGTCAGAGAGACATTCAGTGTAAATATTCTGCTTGCTTTTCTAACTGTACAAAGAGCAAGCATTTTGACATGAATGTCAGAACCTTTTTCTCCAGGGTGGAAATGCTTCAAAGACTAGACTGCATAACTTTAAGGTGAGAGGGGCAAAGCTTACAGGAGTTTGGTACAGCAAGTTATTTTTACACAGAGTGTACTGTGGGTCAGGGTGGTGGTGGAAGCAGATACAATAGTGGTAATTAACAGTCCTTTAGTTCGGCAGGGAATGGAGGGATAAGAATTAAGTGCAGGCAGAGGAGATTAATTTAATTTGGCATTATGATCAGAACAGAAGTTGTGGGCCAAAGAGCCGGTTCCTGTGCTGTACTGTTCTAATGCATCAATTCTTCTTCGATTCATTAAAGTTGACTGAATTTTTGTGCCTTTGCTGGTACAATGAATTTAATCTGATACTCCAGATTTTCCGATTTCCTTTCAAATGAGTACCTTTCAAGCACTTGGCCCGTTATCCTCTACTATGGAATCTATTCCTGTGAGATCTAACCCGACAGCTCTGCAGTGTGTAAGGTAGAGCCATTCACGCTTAGGTGAGTGAATGAAATTCTTCTAATTTTCCCTCTGTTTCTGTTGCCAGTTATTTAAAATCCATGGCCTTTGGCTTCTGACCTACTGGACCAGGAGGTCCAGGAGCTAATTACCCACAAACACAAGACATTCTCAGATTGGGAGCTCTACTTTTTCTCACAAGTTCACAAATTATAGGAGTAGAATTAGGCTATTCAGCCCATCGCGTCTGCTCTGCCATTCAGTCACGGCTGATCTCTGCCTCCTAATCCCATTCTCCTGCCTTCTCCCCATAACAATAGACAATAGACGATAGACAATAGGTGCAGGAGTAGGCCATTCGGTCCTTCGAGCCAGCACCGCCATTCAATGTGATCATGGCTGATCATTCTCAATCAGTACCCCGTTCCTGCCTTCTCCCCATACCCCCTGACTCCACTATCCTTAAGAGCTCTATCTAGCTCTCTCTTGAATGCATTCATAGAATTGGCCTCCACTGCCTTCTGAGGCAGAGAATTCCACAGATTCACAACTCTCTGACTGAAAAAGTTTTTCCTCGTCTCAGTTCTAAATGGCCTACCCCTTATAACCCTTGACACCTGTTATAATCAAGAATTTGTCTATCTCTGCCTTAACAATGGCCACTGATTTGGCCTCCACATCCCTCTCTACCAATGAGTTCCACAGATTAACTACCCTCTGACGAAAGAAGTTCCTCCTCATCTCCTTTCTAAAAGAGTGCCCTTTAATTCTGAGGTTATGACCTCTGGTCCTAGACTCTCCCACCAAGGGGGAGGGGGAGGGGATGAGTGGATGTCATAGTCATACAGCACGGAAAAATGCCCTTCAACCCACCATGTCCATGGTGACCAAGATGTCCTATTTAAGCTAGTTCCATTGGCCTGAATTTGGTGATGCCCCTCTATGCCTTTCCTATCCATGTACCAGTCCAAGTTTATTTTAAATGTTGTTATTGTACCTGCCTCAATGACCTCCTCTCGTGTTTAATTTTATATGCCCACCACCCTCTGAGTGAAAAAGTCGCCCCTCAAGTTCCTATTAAATCTTTCCGCTCTCACCTTCAACCTATGCCCTCTTCACATCATGGATCAGGCCGTTTGGCTCACCGACTCCATGCCGACCATTGATTGCCTTTTCACATCTTCTATGTTATCGCACTATGTTGTCTACTACCAACACACACGGAACAATTTACAGGGACCAATTGGCCTACAAACCTGCATGTCTTTGGTATGTGGAAGGAAACTAGAGCACACAGAGGAAATCCATGAGGTCATAGAGAGGACATGAAAACTCCACGTAGACAGCACCTGAGGTCAGCATCAGACCCAGGTCTTTGCCTCTGTGAAGCAGTGGTTCCGAAATCTGCACCACTCTGCTGCCACTGTGTCTTTGGTTCATCACTCCCATATGCTGAGTAAAAGACTGGCCATTGACCCTATCAATTCCCCTCATGATTATGTACACTTCTATCAGATCACCCCTCAGCTTCCTGCACTCCCAGGAACAAAATCCTAGCTTGCCCAATCTCTCCCACAGCACAGGCCTTTGAATCCTGGCAACATCCTCATACGTGATCTCTGCACTCTTTCCTGCTTAATGATATCCTTCCCATCAACACAATACTCCAATTGCAGCCTTGCCAACGTCTTGTTCTTAAATCAAATTGCATTGACTACAAAGGTGTTTCCTTGCTACCTGCCACAAGGGGAAGCAATGCCAGGCCCACCCCCAACTGCATCCCCTTTAGCACTGAAGACATGCTTGCCAAATCACAGAGTGGACTCCATCAACTTGAGGAACAATGGTTATGACCTTCCTCATGCAACAACTCCAAAACAAATGCAGGGAGCAGAATCAACCATCATAGGCAGCCTTTTGGGCCGTGGAATAGTTCTTGGCTCTGTCAGTCAAGAGTGACCTATGTATATCGATGGTAACTGATATGAAGCAGGAACTATACACTGGAATTTAGAAGAATGAGAGGGGATCTTATCAAAGCATATAAGATTATTAAGGGGTTGGACACGTTAGAGGCAGGAAACATGTTCCCAATGTTGGGGGAGTCCAGAACAAGGGGCCACAGTTTAAGAATAAGAGGTAGGCCATTTAGAACGGAGATGAGGAAAAACCTTTTCAGTCAGAGAGTTGTAAATCTGTGGAATTCACTGCCTCAGAAGGCAGTGGAGGCCAAGTCTCTGAATGCATTCAAGAGAGAGCTAGATAGAGTTCTTAAGGATAGCGGAGTCAGGGGGTATGGGGAGAAGGCAGGAACGGGGTACTGATTGAGAATGATCAGCCATGATCACATTGAATGGCGGTGCTGGCTCGAAGGACCGAATGGCCTACTCCTGCACCTATTGTCTATCGTCTATTGTCTAACTACTGACTTTGTTGTCTATTTTATAATTCTCCTGATATTGGTTTCAATTGTAGCTATTAACACCAAATATCAGGTTGGGTTTAAAAGTGTGGGTAATACTCTATCAACGGTTAAATCCCTGCAACCAACACATTTCTATCCTACAAATACATTTGTTGCTGACATTGCACTGTCTTGTTTCAACCTCCGTTGGCTAAATCTTCAGACATACGACTGAGAAATTAATTATTGTTTGGATACCCATTTGATCTGAACACTTTGGTGGATGGCTGCACAATGGGTCTCATCAGTTAACTGCTGGGATACAAAATGTACGACAGCACACATGAGCACAAAGGGTTAGGCTGGCATTTTGTCAGCCTCAGCTCCTGAATTATGGATCACCAGCAGTGTTATAACCCATGAATAAGAGCAAGCGGCACTTTCTGTTCTTCCATCTGGAGAGCCACAATGGCAGGCCTTCGTGAATTCAATTACTTAGTTTCTCTAACTGACCATAAACTTCAGGCTTCATTGGCATTCCATCTGTTTTATCTCTCCCTTAACCACTGTATTTATTATTAACTATGAATCTGATATGTGATCTTTGTTTACTGATACCGCTTATTGTTACTTGTGGAATGTTGTTCTAACCCCTTAGCTAGTGCTAGGCTGCAAGGAAATCAAACTCAAATGGGTTCTAAATTCCTTTGTATGGAATTATTGTATCAACACATCACTGTGTTAAACTCAAGGTAGGTCCACCGAGAATGCTATGCCTGGATGTGGTTCTGATAGATGAAGGAATAAAATGTCCCTGGAAATCATTTAGAAGAAAACCATCAGCACAATCCTAGTTTAAGTTTCACTTTTGAAACTGGATCCATTGATGTCTGCTGTTCATGCACAAATCGCACATAAATGTGATTTTACCAGGTTAAGTCATGCGAGCTACCATTTCCAGGTGAAATGGTGCCAGCAGGAGAAAGGCTCAGCCACATGCATGCACATGTTATATTGTATGTTAGTCATGCACCTAGTTATGTCCCACATCACACACTTAAGGTCATAAGGTTATAAGTGATAGAAGCAGAATTAGGCCATTCAGCCCATCAAGTCTACACCGCTATTCAATCACGGTTGACCTATCACTCCCTCCAAACTCCATTCTCCTGCATTCTCCCCATAACCCCTGACACCCGTACTAATCACTGCTTCCCTTACAAACTTAAATTCGTGTTTTTGGAAGCAACTTTGGGAGTTTCTGATCAGCCTGCACTGATTAGTCACAGTAAGCTGATATCACATCACAATGAGATCGCAAATGTGGCATTTCCTTGAAAGGAACTCTGACTCAATAGTCAATGCTCACGATATTTGAAACCTCATTACTGGTTGTCCCGTCAGCGGTAGCAGCCTCTTTGTAGGATGTTCATCAAAACAACATGCTGCGAACCTTGCCCTATTGATCATCGGGACATGAGGCCATTCATAGCATGGAATCTTGTGCATGGGAAACTGTGTCTCACAATCTGAGAGTGGTTTTTGAAGGGAGCACAAAGGGGATTGAATTAGGGCAGGGTGGTGGTCACTGTCTATATGGACTTCAGCGAGGCCTTCGACAAGATCCGCATGGTAGACTTTTCTGGGTTAAATCACATGGAATCCAAGGATTGCTAGCCAATTGGATTCAAAATGGCTTGGGGGAAGGAGACAAGGGTAATTGCGGAGGGTTGTTTTTCTGATTGGAGGCCTGTGACAGGTGGCGTGTAGCAGTGGTCAGTGCTGGGTTCCCTGCTGGTTGCTATATACCTCAACAATTTGATGACAGTGCTATTAACATTGTCAGCAAGACATTTTGTATGTGACATCAAATTTGCTGGTATAGTAGACAGTGAGGAAGGATAACTGTTTACATGAAAAGATCTCGATCAGTTGGGAAGGCAGGCCAAGGAATGTTAATTGTAATTGAACTCAGACGTGTGTGAAGTGTTGCACTTTGGTATGTCAAACTTGGGCAGGTTGTACAGAGTAAATGGTAGAGTCCTAGAGAGAGTGTTACAGAACAAAGAGATCTATGAGCACAGGATTATCGCCGGATAGCTTGCGCTATTCAGGACGGACGATGATAGTGATGTAACATTTGAACGATGGACACGAAAGAAGAAGAAGCACATGAGCATTGTTCCCTGAAAGTGGCAAGTCAGTCGCAGAGCGCAGTGAAGAAAGCATTGCAATGGGAAGGATATCGAGTACAAAATTTGGGACATCATGATGTAGCTGTGGAAGTCGTTGGTGAGACCATACCTAGAGCACTGTGTGTCGTTCTGGTCACCCAGCTACAGGAAGGATGTCTAAGTTGGAAAAGGTGCAGAAGAGATTGATTAGGATGTTACATGGGCTTGCAGTCCTGTATTATAGGAGAGGTGGATAGGCTAGGACTCTTTTCATGGAAGTACAAGAGATGTACAAGATCATGAGTGGTACGAATAAAGTGAACACCACCAGTCTTTTACACAGAGTCCCAGGTCTAAAAAGAGGGCCTAAAGTGAGGCTTAAAGTGAGAGGGGAAAGATTTAAGAGGGACTTCTGGAAACTATAGAAGCAGATACAATTATGATATTTGAATGGATATACAGATAGGAAGGGATTAGAGGCCTATAAGCTGAATGCAGGCAGATGGAACTAGCCCAATACGTCAACTTGGTCAAGATTTAATTGTTAACAGATCATTGTTAAGTGATAATAATTCTTGTAAGTGCCTTCACATATTTTTGTAAATTATATTTCTGTGCAATATTTTTTTTTCTTTTCCTGAAAGGAAAGTGTAGGAATAAATGACAGGCTTGGAATTTCATTTTAATAAAAAGCAATCCACTGCCTCCATGGGAAAAGATGGGCAGCAGCTGGGAAGATGATTACGCCAGCATTGTTCTTCATTGACTGCACACATCAGCAGGAAGGCTGATAGCAAAAACGTCTGCAGCCACTTAAAGGTAGCTATATCTGGGTCAGTTCATTTTCACATCCACTTGAAGCATCCTTGGCATAAATGTGATATGCTGATTAACTCTGGAGGTTAGAAGTCGGAACAATACAAAGACAAGTAAGGAAGGAACACGACTTAGTTTATCCACTTTACTGTCAGTTGACTTCAACACAAAGCTGATGTTCATTCTGTGTCACTTCAAGAATGTTTTCTGCATGAGAAGCTGGGCCTCTTATTCAAACAGAGGAAGCAATAGCAAAGAAAGACTACATCGCAACCTCATAGTTTCAGGAAAACAAAATGGGAAAACTTTTGATTTCTGAACCTAATGTCATGTTCTTTTGATAGACTCAAAAAGCTGGAGAAACTCAGCGGGATAAGCATCATCTTTGGAGAGAAGGAATGGGTGATGTTTTGGGTCGAGACCCTTCTTCAGACGTGATGTTCTTTTGACACACACACATATATATATATATATATATAAATGAATAAGTTTATTGGCCAAGTATGTGCATATACAAGGTATGTGCCTTGGTGCTCCGCTCACAAATGACAACACAAACATACAGTTAACAATTAAGAATAAAGCATAAACACATCAAAACAATAAGAATACAACATTATGGTCTAAACATGTGGGTGAAAATAAACCAGAGCAAAAAAGAGACTTTGGTTATTGAGTAGAACTACTACTCATGGAAAAAAATATATATATTTTAAATATATATATATATATTTTTTTTTAAAATATATATTTTTTAATCTGATAGCCACTTTGGGACATTTTTGTACCTTAAAAGTGATTTATAGCTATTTGGTGTCATCGAGTAATTCCAGAATGCTTAATTAAGTGAACAAGTGGGGTTACTGTAAGGAACAGAGTTGAAATGCCTTCAGGTGCCAGTGGGTCTCCTGTTTTGCCATTGCTAGTTCCACATATGTGTTTATACCAAAGGGTGTAGTAGTCTCATCGAAGGGGTCAGTAGGTTGACAAAGATATTTGGTGCCATCTGTTCTTGCAAACAAGGTAAAAGCACTGAAAATGTTGAATTGTCAGGAGAACGTACAAAATGCTTATATTTCAGCAAGCAGCCCTTAAAAGTAATTAGAGGAACATGCATCATTTAACCACAGTGAATGCAATGGTTCCCTGGCTAATAGGTAATCAGCTGTTGAAGATGGTTCGTGTTGTGACATGTTTACTGTAAAATGGGCATTCGTAGGGAACAAAGCTCTGCAAGCTCTGTGTAAGAGAGAGAGAGAACTAAGTCTGGGAGACATGGTCAGTTAGCAACACACAACAATGGCAGGGTTTAGACATTTGTTAGAGCCTGCAGATCTGTGCAGGTCCCTAAAGGTTTTACCACCATTCATGTTGTATGGTAATCTTTCATATCTGGGCCCGGTTTCACAGAAATTCTAAATTATTTTCAATCTGTTTGTCTGTGTAATTATTTGCTCAAGTATCTATCTGTCTATCCATCTCCTCAGTTATCTGTCCATCTATCTATTTATCTCTATATCTATTTATTGATCTAGCAAGCGAGCATTTTATTGCACATTCTTAATTTCTCTTGAGAAAGTGATAGTGAGTTACCACCCACTGAGGAACTATTAATTCATTGTATTTTACTTTGAGTGAGATAATAATTATCCAGCTCCAGAGACATTGGTATAATTTTTATTTTTTTTAAACACTTTAATATTACATTTCATTTTTATTTCTGAGGTTTGAATCACCAAGTCTAACATTACGGGCGTCACGGTGGCGCAGCGGTAGAGTTGCTGCCTTACAGCGCTTGCCGTGCCAGAGACCCGGGTTCGATCCCGACCACGGGTGCTGTCTGTACGGAGTTTGTACGTTCTCCCCGTGACCCACGTGGGTTTTCTCCAAGTTCTTCAGTTTCCTCCCACACTCCAAATACGTACAGGTTTGTAGGTTAATTGGCTTGATATAAGTGTAAATTGTCCCCTAGTGTCTGTAGGATAATTTTAATGTGCGGGGATCACTGGTTGGTGCGGATTCGGTGGGCCAAAGGGCCTGTTTCCGTGCTGTATCTCTAAACTAAATTACATTAATTGATAAACTTTTAAACTATCAAATGACCTTTTCAATGTCAGTGTACTGAGGCAGTACACTGGATATGAACAAAATAATGAAGCTATTTGTTGTTCTAGGATGGAAACAATTACCTTATCATTTAAAGAGAAGTGGAAGAGAGGAAATATACCTTTGGTCTTACGTGGGACATTCTGAAATTCACAAAGAACAAATTCTTAAAGAAGAGCTGCATACATGTTTGTAAAGAATGCGCTGTTTCTTCAACAACAAAAAAGGCACATTAGAAACTTCTTTTTAACCTTGTAAAGTTTGCTGAAACAAGGGGGTAAATGAACTGGATTTAGTGAGATGGAAAATGGTTCTGTGTCAGAGCTGTTTCTGTTCAACCAAGAAATGATCTCAGTGATGAAGGGTGTTTTTTCATCTAAGTGCTGTAACGATTCATTGCACAGAGATTAAGTGAGGATGTCACACAGACTGAGCAAAAACTGAGACAATTGTCACCAGATTGATTCCAGGGATGGTGAGTTTGTCTTATGAAGAGAGATTCAGCAGACTGGGCACATTGCTGAGTCGCCCAACATCAACATAAACTCACTGGAGAAATGTTCACTTGTATTTGGAAAAATGTGATGTGATCTCAACAAAATTTATAAAAATTATCTGAAATTTGTCAGCCTAACAGAGTTTATCACTCCATTGGCTTGCGTGGCTAGAATCAGGAATTACAGTCTCAAAGTTAGTGTTTGGCCATTCAGAACAGATTTATCTGTATTTAGAGATACAGCATGAGAACAAGCTCTTTGGCCCCCTGAGTCTGTGCTGACCATCAATCACATATTCACCCTAGGTCTATGTTATCCTACTTTCACATCCACTTTCTAAACACCAAATCACATCCAAACACGCAAATCCTTGGGATGTGGGAGGAAAATGGAGTGATCAGAGGAAATCCACATGGTCACGGGAAGAACGTGCAAACTCCGCACAGACAGCACCCGAGGTCAGGATCAAACCCTGATCTCTGGCACTGTAGGCAGCAACTCTACCAGCTGCACCAATGTTCCGCCCTGTAATGAATCTTTGCTATTTTCTCGTCCAGAGGCCACTGTGATTCAGTATTTCATTAGATTCAAGGCAGAGATTGGTTGATTTTTAGCCCTAAGGGAATCAATTAATATGGGATAAGAGTAGCACAGTGGTGCAGTGGTAGAGCTACTGTCTCACAGTGCCAGAGACCGAGGTTAGATCCTAACTACGGGTGCTGTCTGTACGGAGTTTGTACGTTCCCCGTGACCTGCGTAGGTTTTCTCCAGGTGCTCCAGTTTCCTCCCACATTCCAAAGACATGCAGGTTCATGGGTTAATTGGCTTGGTATAATTGCAAATTGTTCCTAGTGTGCGTAGGATAGTGTTAGTGTGCGTGGATCGCTGGTCGGCGCAGACTCGGTGGGCCCCACTGTACCACTAATCTAAATTAAACTAAACTAACCTAAGCTAAACTAAGAGCAGGGATGCAGGACTGCAGAAACTCAGCCTTGCTCTTACTGAATGGTGGAACAGGCATCCTTGGCTGAATGGCTAACACCTGCTTTGTTTTCTAATGTTCTAAATGAACTGGATTTAGTGAGATGGAAAATGGCTCTGTATCAGAGACTGATTCTGTTCAAGCAGGAAATAATGCTAATCGTGTTGAAGGAGCAACAAATGTGCAATTATTGGCTGAGATTGATTGTTTAGAGACAAGAAATGAGTGCACCGAGGCTGGGGATTATGACTCGAAATTCATCAGAAAAGTGCAAACAGATATAGATTCATTCAGGTGGAAAGTATTTCAAACAAGTATATTTATTGTAAATTTAAGCACTTTGATGTCACCCAAAGTGTAAGATGTAATTATTGAGCACATTTTTTACCATCTGACAATTGTCTCTGTTTTTGTTCAGTCTTTGTAACAACACCCCCTTTTAATCGCTGTGCAATGAATCGTTACAGAACTGAGATGAAAGAGAGAAAATAGCCTCCATCTCATTTGATCCAAGTTCCATAATCACCAGATGTGTTAAAAAAAACAACTTTTTTCTTGACAGTGCAGTACCCTTGTAAATATGGCCTCAGTGAGAAAATTATGGCACTCTCAGAAGATTAATGAAGATGGGACAAAAGAATTGGACAAAGGAAAGGTAAGAGGCATATCCCTTGTGTTCTTGTTGCTGAAGCTGGAGACAAGGGACTGTGCACTGAAAGACACAGAAAAAGAAAGATATGGTCTTTTGTCCCAGAATGTCTGAACCTTAGGGACGATTCTCTAAATAGAAAGCCTGCCACAGAAAACTACTGTACTTTATAAATGGATCAGAATAGTTTCTATGGATCTTAAATTACATTAAACCTTTATAAATTGAACTTCGTTTTTTTTTTGCCAAAGGAAAATGACCTTTTATCCACAAGGAATTTAATTAAAGACAAAGTCTAGGGTTTTAGAAAAAGTTAATTTGAAAATAAAGTGGCATTTTATCATGCATGCTTGTGAAAAGGGCTCCACTGTATTTCATTTCATTTTTAATTTATGTTTATATCAAACAAAGATGACATTTGATGTTATTATAAGGCTGTATGGAAGCTGTATAATGTTGTCAGTGTTCAGCTCAGTAAAAGCCATGCAATTGGAGGGAAACAGAGCCAGGTTTCTGGCAAAGCAAATTAACAAGGAAACAGAGAGTGAAGACTGAAGCAAAATATTTTCCTGGGCAGCTTTACCATCCTGTAGTGTTCAACAGAATTCTGGAACTGTACCGAAACCACTAGCAATTAAATTCAGTGTCAAACTATGTCATCTGAACAATGTTAGGAGCTATTACTATTAGGACATGATATTTTCAGACAAGATTTTAAAGAGTGAGATTAAGTAATGCAAACTCCTTAACCTATTGATTATGTAGAGTCAATTAATATGGAAAAGATCTGACCTCAACATCAGTCTGTTTAGCTAACAGTGAAACCCCCTTTCCATTATCTCTCCTGTTTCCCTCTCTCTCTCCTAACTTGTACTTTTATAAAGCTCAGTAGATTGTTAACATAGTAACAAGACTACTTGAGATTCTTAAGGGTGAATTGGCAAAGAGTTGAATTATTATCCTGGCACTCTTTCATTCCCTTGCAGATCCACTAGATAGACAATAGTCTACAATATTACAATGTACTTGCATGTTTGGACATAGATTATGTAGCTTGCACAATGTTAAACAAGTAAATATTGCACATCACTCATTACTGATAGTTTACTGATACAACTAGTAGAATTTGTTTTAAATGCTATTAAAAAAATATTTTTTTCACCATTATCTTTTCAATTTCATTGTAATGCACAGATAATCATTATAACGATTGCAGTACATTCTTTTGTCTTACATATTCTTTGATCAATGCAAGAAATATTCAGAACTGCTGATTCAATAAAGAGTAATCATTTCCATTTAACTCCCCATCAGCTAATTCAGTTCCATCTCTCTCTGGGCCTTGTGTGTCTCAGCTCCTTGCAGCTGTGCTGATACTTTAATGCAGCTGAATTTCTCTCTCCTTGGCTAGAAACATTTTAGTCATCAGCACTCTTTACAACTCTGTTTCCTTATTATACAATCATATTCTGGGATGGACTTGCTTTCATAAATAGTACAGTATACTCAAGAGAAAAGAGCGGGTGCTGATAACACACTGCTGTGGGAACATTTGGTAGAGGTGGGAGGGGGGCACTTGGGATATTTTCCAATTTTCTATATGACTAGGCTATCCCTGTTCATATTCATTCTCTTGGGATTCAGTGGACCTTTAAAACCTTTGAATTTTTTTTTAAAAATCGCGCACAAAATCAGCGTGCTTTCTTTTCTTCCAAGCATCATAGTATTATATTACTGTGCTTTCAACATTTTCAGCTTTGCTTTTAATATCCTTAGGATTTGCATTGGCAAGTAAATCTGGAATTCCATAGATATCACCAAATCTAACACAAGAACAACATCTTCCAGAAAAATCATTCAGCCGATTGCTTTTGTGATTTGCTCACATTCAATGTCAATAAGGTGTGTCCCTTTTGCATCTGTTTACAAAGTACAGATTGATGAATTGATTACAAATAGAACATAATGAGAATCTTTCACTGATAAGAAGTTTGTAATTTTTTTCAATTCATTTAATGTTCCATATCACTGCAAACCATTTTATTTCTCAATTGTTTTCTGCATGACAATATTGACTACACTTCAAAAATATTTTATTAGCCATAAAATGTTTTGGGATGCCCTGAGCAAAGGGAAAGCGTGATATTTGTGTAAAGCTCATTCTTTCTTTCAGTTATTCCTTAGCTTTTCATTATTAGTTGTAATGTAGCCTCAAATATACACTGCATATACATAATGGTTTATTTGCAAATCAGGACACGTACATATTTGTGTTATAAAACCCTTCTCCAAAGTGAGTGTTCCTGTGATTATTATGTTATATACAAACATCAGTGGAATAGGCTTTTAATTTAACATTGCTTTCTGTCAATGATATCTGGTTGAACTTGTAGCAGATATCATCTTATTATCAAACAGTCTCCAGCAGTATCAATTTACATGTCAATGTACTGATTGTTAATTAATATCTTCACTTAAAATATCTATCTCCTTCCTGTTGTCACGATCTGTGAATAATCCCAACTCCTATTGTCTGTCGCCATTTGGAATTGCAGCTGAAATTGCTTTTGTTACTTGACTGAGTCTTGATCTGCTGGCTGTCAAAATGTGACTTTTCTTTTAAACAACTGAAATTTGTGACCGTTCTAAACTCACAGGTCTCTGGTGAGTGATGGCCATTGTAATGATGATTGACTGAACTGGTCTTACCAGCATACCTCAGAGTTGGTTTTGTACTCTTGGGCTTTTCCATGACTCTCTGATTATGAAAAACTGTGGTTATACCAGTTACTGATGATTGCCAAAATCCTCTACCATTAGCAGATACCACCTCCATTGAATCAGCAATTCAACATGGAATTTTGAATGCATGCTGAGCAGTTCTGGCAGAACGTGTTCACCTTCCAGTCTACCCACAAGCCTATTTCATTGGCGTGATCTTCTCATGGAACAAAAGGAAGATGTCCTTTAATGAAACATCATGCTCTGTAATTAGGCCAGCCCATTGTCAACTTATTGTTCCAAATTATTACTTTACAGCTATTTCTAATAGTTTCAGATTAATTTAAACTTACAATTAATGCACAGTATTTTTAAATAGGATGTTTCACACCAAGACTTGTGGTGTAACCATATGCTTCCAGCCCAACCTCTGCCAGGAATATTAGTTGCATAAAAACATTAGGGAATATTTTTTCTCTTTGAGTCATCTCTGCCATTCTTCAACTACATGGCTGATCTTTTGCCTCAACACTATTTCCCTGCATTTCCATCACATCCATTGATCATCGTAATATCCTGAAATCTATCAATGTAACAATTCTCTGCGGCAGGAAATTCCAAATATTCGCCTTCTGAATGAATACTCTCTCGGAATCGGCTTGTTGAGTAATTGTACATATTTTGCAAGCGTCAATGAGATCTCCTCTCATTTTGGTAGACTCTCGCAAATACTTGACTGCTTTACCTTCCCTCGTATGTTGGACCTACCAACCCTGGAACCAACTCAGTGAAAGGTCACTGAATTCCCACTATAGCAACTGTATGCTATATTAGGTAAGGAGAACAAAACTGCACACGGGACACAGTCTCGCCAATGCTCTAAATAACTTCAGGAAGACTTCTTTACCCCTTTCGTAAGAAAGTTCAACAGTCTGTAACCTTCCTGGTCATTTGCTGTATCTCCACGCTGGCTAGACATCTACATCTCACTTAATTTTGGGTAGCTCTTTCAACGTCCACAGTGTTATTTGCTTTACAAACATTGGTCAATGTACAAGCTGAATGCTTCTCAAACTCGCTCGTATTTGCTGAGATTAGGGGCAGTGGTGTTTTCTCTCTGCTATTTAATATAGTTACAGCTAAACCTGGTATATGTGATATGTAGTGATATCATTGCTACAGTGACTTATAGTAAAGGAGTGCTCTCCTTGGTGTACATGGAGTCCTTAGACATTCCATGGGAGGGCAGGAAAACAGCATGAGAAATAAATTTTGCTGACACGAACTCACCCAAGGTTTCTCAGGTGAGAGTCATCATTGGCCTTCAGCCATCCTGAATCAAAACTACCTGAGATCCATTTTCATCATCAATTTGCAAAGTCTTTTATAAATGCATTTAATGCAGTATATATTAAACGGCTTCTGATTTACTTGCAAGGTGGAACATTTAACCCAGATGCCCGTGGGACTCTGAGTTTCTGTTCCACGTTGAGTTTTAAAGTATGGTTACATTATTACAATGTGGGCACAACGCATGTCATTTTTATCTAACAGGAGCACAGTATTTCTGCAAACATAGGTATGGTCAGAGCAAAATTTAAAAAACATTTGTTTTCATCCACTGGTGCAGAGAGCTTGCAAGAGTATTGGATGACTGATGTGCTCACCTTCTCACATTGAGCTCCATTAATTTTAATGGCAGCAAATGTATAAAGGTGAGAATAACCAGAGGGCGATACTCCCTGCTGCATTTAGCAGCAACACCAAGGACAAATATCACCCCCCCCCCCCACCCCCCCAAATGGCTTCTGATAAAGACATAATACACTGGAGATGCAAGGCATGACAGTCAAATATGTACAAAGTCAATTCTACAGAAGGCTCTATCACCTGTAGTAATAACCTATTTATTGAGATGGAGGTGGGTCTACAGTGTGCATCTGGCACTTGCAGTTTCTTTCCTTTTTATCTCTACAGCTTTTAATGCTGTAGTCAACTACTTAAACCGCCTGGGAGTTCATCTTGAGCAGGCACATAAAATGTCAGTTGACAGTTCACTGCACACAAAGTATTAGGTGACAAACTATCTGTGTATAGGTGGGTGGGGTCTGCCCTTCAATTTGACACGAGTCTGAATCACAGCACAAAAAAAGCTCAGAGTTCTGCAGTTGATATTACAGTGGAGCTTAATTTTAAACTCATTCTCTTAGAATTCTCAGGACTCCAAATCAATCAAACCCATGTACATGCAAAATCACTAAGCGTGGCTAGAGGCAGTAGCCAACTATAATGAAGACAGATGACTTGCAAATTTGACCTTGATGTTCAATGGGAACTTGAAGAGATGGGGAAAAATAGCTAGTCATTTTTATTTGCTCGCAGGATATGGACATTATTGGCAATACTGGCATTGAACGTCTCCCCTTAAGTGACCCTGAACTGAGGGGCAGTTTAGAATCAACCACATTGTGATTAAAAGCAAAAAAGCGCATACACCAACATTTTCAAATAAAAAAAAAGAAGGTGCCTACTCTGCTACAAATGCCAGACAGTGTCAATGGAGACAGAAACATGGTTAGCTTTTCAGTTCAATTGGATGAGGAAGAAAACAAGTGTATTTTAAGTGTCGTTTGTGAAAGGGGTTGTAAAAGCAAAAGGAATGTCTTTAATAAGATGAAGACCAAGCCTTTTCAGCTGACACAACTGTAGCAACTACGAAAAGACGGAATCAAACCAATTGTGCTTCCAGGGAACCGTTGGTCTCCACTAAATCAGAAGTATTCTTAATGATCTCTCTATCCTTTTCCCTGACTACGACTTAAAGCACATTTTCTTAACTTACATCTTTGATCATGAGTCATTGACCTGAAATATTTCTCTCTACCCAGATGCTGCCTGTCCTGCTAGATATTCCTTCACTTTCTAGTTTACACATATGACTGGGTTTGTGGTCAGACTGGGTAAGGGCAGCAGATTTTCTTCTTTGAAGGTTATAGATGTATCGGGCAGTCTGAAGAAGGGACTCGAACCGAAATGTCACCCATTCCTTCTCTCCAGAGATGCTGCCTGTCCCACTGAGTTACTCCAGCTTTTTATGTCCATTATCGGGTAACCTGGTGGTTTCAAGGCTACCTTTGCTGATGTTAGCTTTTTTCCTTACATTCAAGATTTATTTGCTTATTTGACCTCAGATTCCCCTGTTGTGATGGGGATATCCTTGGATTAATGGTCCAAAATTCCAATTAACAGCCTAGTAACTTCATTAATACACTCTTTGATCTCTTCATTCTAGCTAAGGTTGTTATGCACAAATTGAAGACCTTTCACAGTCAATGTTAGCCAATACACTGTTTCATTTAGTTTTAAAGAGCTTTTGCTAACATTGTAATGAAATGAAACAAATATAAATTAAAATAATTTTAATGGCAAAAATTAGCAGGTTTGCATTGGCCGACAAGTAGTAACAAGTATCCATGCAGAATGGAGCAGGAACATTGAAAACATGAAAGTGAACACTAAATCCAACTCCCCCCCCCCCCCCCCCAGCTATATCCACAACACCTGCCAAGCTTTGTCCTGCCCCCAATTCTCTTCCAGCTTTCTCCCCCTTATACAATCACTCTGAAGGTTCCTGTGTTGAAACACTACCTATTCATGTTCTCCAGATATGCTGCCTGACTTGTAGAGTTACTACAGTACTTTATGTCTTTTTTTTGTAAACCAACATCTGCAGTTCCTTGTGTCAATAAGTGTGTGTGTGTGTGTGTGTGTGTGTGTGTGTGTGTGTGTGTGTGTGTGTGTGTGTGTGTGCGTGTGCGTGTGCATGCGTGTGCGCGTGTGTGTGTGTGTATGTGTGTGTTGCACATTGCAAAATGGTCAGATGAAATAAACAAATATTTGGGGTGAGTGATTATTTATAATTTACAGGGACTGCAGCTAGATGAGTGGTTGAGTCGTGCAGTTGAGAGGAACTTTTCCATTTTAAGATTAAATCACTTCAACTTATGAAGCTTTCAGTGCTCATGTTTTTGAAGTAAAGCTTCTTCTGATCCCTATTACTACTGCCTACTGGCTCCTGTCCTTTGGTTGGGATCTCCAGCTGTCTTTCTGTAGATGCCGTTTGACTCTCCTCTGTCCCCCCATTTTTAACTTGGTCTCCATGGATGTGTTTGAAAAGTCTTAAATATGTGTACTTCCAGCCACAGGTCCTCTTTATGAAGTCCAGGCCACCATGCAGCACCTACCTGCCTGGAGACTGATAACTGCAATCATTTACAGGAGCAATTAAAGTTTCCAATTTCAGGTAAGCTAAGCCCTGGTGTTCTCCTGCTGAACACACACATACAGTACACACACGTAGTTGTGTTTTATTTTTATTCACTTCCACCTGGTTCCATTTGTCCATCATGCCCACTTCCATCAGCTCCCACATATCACCAATTCGCCTCTATCTCTCTGACACCCTCACCCCTCACCCTGCTATTCTAGGCAACCTTTCCTCTTCCCTCTCGGTCCTGATGCAGTGTCTCGACTCGAACTGACACCTTGCGTCTTTTGCCTTCACAGATGCCACTTGAGGTCTTCCAGTATTCAGATTTCTGCTCCAAATGCTAGTTAATCCCAGTGTACAGTTTCTGTGCCTGCTTCCATGCTTTAGACAACTTTCTCCATACTTATCTAATGAAACAATTCATCAGCTCTGATCTCAAAGCTGCAGTGTTTTAGTCAAAGTTGTTTGAGGAAGGGTCCCAACCTGAAATCGCACTCATTCATGTTCTCCACAGATGCTGCCTGACCCAGAGAGATACTCCAGCACTTTGTGTCCTTTGGTATTTCAGTTAAGTAAATTTATGGATACCACAATGCTATTTTGTCAAGATTAGGACAGAATCAGTTATCTTTCCTACTTCTGTCTTATTTCCAATATTTCTGTTATTTCCTTCCCTACATTGATTATTCTAATGTGAAATGGAATGTTACAAAGCTTTATGTCTGGAGCATACTGTTAAAATCTAAAGTGGTGGATTACTTATGGTGAGGTGGTGGGACATTTTCTTCCAGCCCATTATAACACAAATTAAGGCAAATTATGACTAAACTGCTCCTTGCGGTGTCAGGAGATTCAGCTGTGTTAATTGCCATGTGGCTTCTTTAATCATTGTCTTTCTCCTCTAGCACCTTACAAAGGGTTAATGCAAAGCTGTACTTGAAGTGAGCAATTTGTCATTGAACATGAAAAATAAAATTATGAATAGATAAAGCTAAACACCACCTGATAGATATCAGGATAAATTGGAATAGGAAGAAGAATCTGGGTTATTGTACTACAAGGCTGTTAAACAGAAATACTCATTAGGTATTCATCAGGGTCTCAGTTTTACAGAGTTAATAAATCAAAGTTTTATAAGGAATGTGCAATGGGTTTTCACCAGCTGTTTGTTAGGGTTGTTGCCAATTAGTAATGGTGTGGAAATATATTCGGCAGATTTTAAATTGCTTAAGAGGTGGAGCATTATATAGTTGTCAAAAGCCAGCTATAGAAATAGCAAAATAGCAGGCCAACACTGTCAAGCACCTATAATGCACTCATTGATCATGTCCTTTGAATGTAAAATCAACAGATGGTGCAGATTTGCAGATTATGTGTCACCATCAGAAAATAATATATCTGTTCCTGCGACCCTCTAAATAATGCTCAGTTTTTTCAAGTTGCTGCCATTTGCCAGTTCTAGTGTCAACGGCACCAACTCTTATTTAATCAATGTTGTATCACTTGTTTGTGGAGGTGTCCTCTCGGCTCTGCCTTAGTTATTATGTAAAATGGATGACATATTGATTGAACGCTGGCTTTGCTGTTTTTCATAAAATAATGAATTTGACACCGGCAGGGATATAACAGGTCATTTTTACATAATGAATTAGTGATATCCCTGAAACTTATGTCTGACATTGTTACATCAGAGGAATCCAAATAAGTATGAAGCACATTAGATTTTCAATCTGGGAACAGCAGATTCTAGAGACAAAGGGATTACTGCTGCCAGTTTAATGTTATTCATTCATTTGAGATATGGGTTCTACTAGCAGTACTACTGCTATTTATTCTGAATTGTCCAAATGTTTTTTAAACGTTGTGAGAGAACCTGCCTCAATTGGCTCCTCTGGCAGCTTCTTCAAAATACCTACCACGCTTAGTGTAAAAGAAAAGTTCCCCTCTCAGGTTCCTACAATGAATGTGATAGGCCACTGCCAGCTAATCTTAATTGTAGCAAAAGTGATGGTACAATGGTTGATATCAATATCCTTAAAATATGTGCCAAAATCAGCCCGTTCCCAATCATAATTCCCGTGTAAGGATTATAATGGCAAAGGACCAAGCCATAAAGTTTCCAACACAAAATATCCTGACCACATCTGTCTCCCCCCCCACCAGATTCAGGGACAGTTTCTTCCCAGCTGTTTTCAGGCAACTGAATCATCCTACCACAACCAGAGAACAGTGCAAAACTACTATCTACCTCTTTGATGACCCTTGGACTATCCTTTACTGGACTTTGCTGGCTTTACCTTGCACCAAACGTTATTCCCTTATCATGTATCTATACACTGTCAATGCATCAATCGTAATCATGTATTGTCTTTCTACTGACTGATTAGCATGCAACAAAAGCTGTACCTCGGCACACGTGACAATAAACTGAACTGAACTGAACATCTGATGTCGTTTTATGCACAAAATGGGGATCTGAAGAATTATCACCATCGTGAAATGTCACCCTACTCTCCTCTTTACATCTATAGAGACACACCGAACTGCAGATGCTGTTTCCTTGAACAAAACACAAAGTGCTGGAGGAACTCAGCGGACAGACAACATCTGTGAAGGGAATGGACAGATGACGTTTTGGGTCAGCACCCTTTTTCAGACTATAATAATAATAATAATAATACATTTTATTTATATAGCGCTTTTCATATACTCAAAGACGCTTTACAGAGATTTTGAGAACATAGGGAAATTAATAAATAGATAAATAAGTAAATAAATAAATGAACAGAGAAAGGAGACAGTAGGTGAGGTGACCTTCAGTGGTTGAAGGCAGTACTGAACAGGTGAGACTTCAGCGATGTTTTGAATGTGGTGAGTGTGGGGGAGTCTCTAACGGTTTGGGGTAGTGAGTTCCATAGGGTGGGAGCAGCGATGGAGAAAGCCCTGTCCCCCCAGGATCTGAGTTTAGTCCGGATGTGGGGGGATAGGAGATTGGCAGCGGCAGAGCGGAGGGTGCAGGTGGGAGTGTGCCTGTGGAGGAGGTCGGTCAGGTAGGATGGGGCCAGGTTATGGAGGGCTTTGTAGGTTATGAGGAGGATTTTGTACTGGATTCTCTGGGGGATGGGGAGCCAGTGGAGTTTATAAAGGACGGGGGTGATATGGTCACGGATCGAGGTGTGTGTGAGTAGACGGGCAGCGGAGTTTTGAATGTATTGAAGTTAAGAGACCCAACACGCAATGTCACCTGTCTATTTCCTCCACATATGCTGCCTGATCCACTGAGTTCCTCCTGCACACTGCGTCTTGCTGAGTGGATCTATTTTGGTTTATCAGAATCAGCTGCAGCTCAGTTATAACATTCCCTCTCTTATCAGAGTCAGAAGATATTGAGTTCAAGGTCAAATCCAAAGACTTAAGCAAAAAAATAAAAATCTAGGCTGATATTGTAGAGCAGTGCTAAAGGGATTCTGTACTGTCTGTCAGATAAAATGTTAAACAGTACCCTTACCTGCTGCAACTTGATCTCAAGACATTATAATGAATAAGAAAGCACAGAAATGTTTGGTCTGTACTTAGACTATAACTTTTTTTGCAGCTTGCTGTGTGCGCATAGGCTGCCATGTTTAAGTGTCTGAAAAAGAGTCTTGACCCAAAACATCACCCATTCCTTCTCTCCTGAGATGCTGCCTGACCTGCTGAGTTACTCCAGCATTTTGTGATGCCTTCGATTTGTACCAGCATCTGCAGTTATTTTCCTACCCAAGAGTGTTTTGTTGTCATTTGTACTGGAGCAGAGCAATGAGATTCTTACATGCAGCAGCAGCACAACAAGTTTGTAAACACAATACTCAATAGATAATAAATAAGCAAAACAATTTTTTTGAATAAATTAAAAAACAATATGGAGCTAAATCGAAACAAAGCCCAAAGTCCCCAGTGCAATACAGGTGTTGTCTCAAAAAGGCAGCCATCATCATCGAAGACTCTCACTACCCTGGCCACACTCTCATTTGAAAACTGACGTAGTTGTGAGTTGAGTTGATGGTTGGAGTATTCAATAGCCTGATGAGCTTTCTTTATGATTGCATCAATGTGTTGGGTTCAGGACAGAACTTCAGAGATATGCACACCCAATAATTTGACATTTTTGACTTTCTCCACCACTGACTCTTTGATGAAGATAGGTTTGTGGATCCTCGGCCTTCCTCTTCTAAAGGTGACAGTCAGTTCCTTGGTTTTACTGATGTTGAGAGCAAGGTTGTTGTTCTGACACCATTCAATTAGATGACCGATCTTGCTCCTGTACTCTGGCTCACCATTATTCAGAATTCGTCTAACAACGGTAACATCGTCAGCGAATTTAAAGATGGAGTCGGCACTATGTCTGGCTACACAGTCATGGGAATAGTCTGTAGAGCATGGGGCTGAACACACAGCCTTGAGATGCTCTTGAACTGATGATCATCAAGGAGGAATTGTTGTTGCTGTCATACCAATTGTGTTCTGTTGATGAAACATAGAAACATAGAAACATAGAAAATAGGTGCAGGAGTAGGCCATTCGGCCCTTCGAGCCTGCACCGCCATTCAATATGATCATGGCTGATCATCCAACTCAGTATCCCGTACCTGCCTTCTCTCCATACCCCCTGATCCCTTTAGCCACAAGGGCCACATCTAACTCCCTCTTAAATATAGCCAATGAACTGGCCTCAACTACTTTCTGTGGCAGAGAATTCCACAGATTCACCACTCTCTGTGTGAAAAAAAACGTTCTCATCTCGGTCCTAAAAGACTTCCCCCTTATCCTTAAACTGTGACCCCTTGTTCTGGACTTCCCCAACATCAGGAACAATCTTCCTGCATCTAGCCTGTCCAACCCCTTAAGAATTTTGTAAGTTTCTATAAGATAAGATAAGAAGAAGTCAAGGATGCAGTTACAAAGAGACGCATGGAGATAAAACTGTGCATCCCTTTATACAGTGATAAAACCCCGTTACACAGTGATAAAACTTCTAAAGTAATTCCCCTGGTTTTGAACTACTTTAGTTTGGTATATAAAAGAAAAGCTTTATCGGTTTTCTGTTAATATTTCAGATTTTCAATATTTCAATATTTTGCTCTTTAGTCTTGTGAAAATGGATTCCCAGACAAGTAGTCAGTCGTCTGCTGGCCATTTAGAACCAAGTCCTGCCTTTGCAAATTGACAAAACAACAAACTAGGACTTCTTAAATCATCGTGAACTTAAATCTAAATTAGTATTGTTTTTGATGAATGTTGGAAATCGTATTTCTTTTTTGACTAGGGATTGCAATTTGAAGCCTTGTTCTGCAGATCCAGAGATTCAGGCAAACATCTTTGTCTGATCTATGATGTGGAATTACAGGACAGCAATAAAACTTACAACCGGCATTTCACTTCAAAAAATCAACTTCCCTTCCAATCCACTAACCTCATCACAGGTCACTTTGTATTCTTCAATCATCCAGTATGGTTATGAATAATGTTAACATTTCCTACACAAGGGCTAATTTTGGTAAAGCAGTCCATGACTTAATTGCCATCTGCATAAAATTACATCTCTCAGCTTTCCATTTGATTCTTCAGTTGATTACCCTCCTTCTACAACCTTCTTGGAGCTAGAGCAGATAGTCGAAGAAACAACCTGACCCTTATTTACTCTCTCAGAATGGTTAAAACTACTTCTTTGAAGAAACAGAGAGATTTGGCTAAGGTCCCATTTTTTTGTCAATGCATCAGATTTCCAGACTGAGGAGTTGAGCACCATGAGTTTATTACGGGCTACATGAACATATTCATGAACAAAACCTTGGACCGCATCCCAGTATTTTGTGATAAATCACATGTTATTGTCATTGAGCTCATCTCTTCCTCTTCTTCCTTCATATCTACCTTTTAACTGCTTGTTACCATATGGCCCTTATTAAATCTCACTATCTATATTACAACATATATTCCTTGACCTTACACACTGAATCGACTCTTATTAGTCTTAATCAAAGTGTGTAAGGTCATGTAAACATCAGTCATCTGTGGTCGCTGGGCTGACAAAATCTGCAAGTGTTTAGAATGTGCTCTGTTATTGCTAAACCCAAGTGTGCTGCCTCTGAGCCAACAGCTGACACTTTAATAAAGAATCTATTTTGTACAAGCCTAAGGTGAAAAGGCTGCGTACCTCTGCTGACCAAGGCAGTTTTCTTAGAGGTCACGGACAGCAGGAGTGAGGTTGAACAACACGTTGATTGCATTTAAGATTGAACTTTCTCACAGATTCACCTACATTTGGAGACCCGAGTCAAAAGTCCGTACATTAAAGCTCCATCCCCGAGAGCCAAGTATAAAATGTAGGCTGGCACTCAAGTGTGCTGCTGACGAGGATTTGCAAGGTCAAAGGTGCCACTTTTTAGATGACAATTTAAATCAAAATGCTGTCCGCCCTCCAAGATGGATGTTAAGGAAACTATGATCCAATTAGTAGAAAAGGAAGTTCCAACCAGTGTTCCAGCCTGACGAAATTAATTAACTACTTACTATCAAACTACTGCACATGTGATTTGGCTGCCCACAAATGGTTGTAAAATCTGCATTGGATATAAATTGCTTGTAGGTTCCCAATGTTCACGAGGGCCAGTATATTTGTGCCAATTTCTCACCCTGCTTATTTTGATCTCATAACAGCACCATATAAAATATGCTTACTGTTATCTCACTCTGTTAAAAGATTGAAGCAAGCAGGGGGAGGGAACAAAACTGACACATATGGAATGAACAGAGAGATTCGGCCAAGGCTCCTGTTCTTTGTCCACGTATCAGATTTCTAGATTGAGTAGTTCATGAACATAGATATTCAGAAAGCATTAGAAAGTAAATATACAGCTTTGTTTAGTTATAGGTATGAAATGCACAAAATGATAAATAAGAAAGCAGCAAATCTGTAGCTTTCCAGCAATTTCAAGGATAGCGGCCTGACTTCTGCAACACCTTTAACAGTGAAAACATCTGGAGCTGTTTCACAGTGGAGTAGATGCCAAGCAATAGATAAGATGGCTGAGGAGGGAGAAGACACAACTGCAGGCTTTGTATCACAGACAATAAATTCAAGATTTAGACTGAGAAAATTAAAGGTCTATTTATAAAAAATGAAATGACAAAATAAAGATAATGGCTTGAAGATTAGAAGAGGGTCTGGCAATGAAAAAGAGGAGGGAAGACTATAAAGGGACTTACAAATGAAGGCTTAACATTTCAATTTAATGATCATTGTTATGAATTGTACTTAATTGTGTCAAATATTAATATTGTAAAACATGACTATGTTTTCCAGGGATGGGAAAGGACTCTTTTTTTAAAAGCACCACTCTTAAATTTCGTCATAAATGTTGTTACTGTGATTATGTTTTCAAAGGCTTTTCATCTAACCGAGAAGTTCGCCATTCATTTTAAATCTAATAAATAAGTTATTATAATAAAGCAAAGCAATATTCATCATGGACAAGTTGTGTGTATGAGCTGTAGAATTCCTGATAGGAATTTCTGGGAAGGGAAAATATTCAAGGAGATGATAGATATTTATAATGTTTCAAATAGGATTATAATTGTGTGTATACATCATAGAGAGTTCTGTACTCTACTAGAAAATTAGACAGGCAGTATTACAAAGTCCTGGAGACAGAAGTAGTGATCAGACTGGATCAGGCCGTGTTTGAGATTCTCCAACAAACACCTATCCCCTTAGGATGTTATATGTTTGAATAAGATCACTCCCCATTCTTCTAAACTCCAAGGAATATGGGCACAAACTATTTTGTCTCTCTTGTTAGGACATCCCACAAATTGGTTTGGTGCAATAAGTTCAAAGTTATATTTATCAGATTTGCTGATGTCAACGATCTGCCCATAGCCACCCGGGTCCAAAACGGCAAAGTCTCGTACGTTGACCAAAGAGAAGTATGACAACAGGTTAAGTCACACGCCAGCTTTAGCCATCTAGCCATGGACTGTGAATACTTTCAAAAATCATCAATATCGGGAAACATCCAAACACATTGCAAAACTACTAATAATCAATGAAGTACAAAAAAAAAATCAAACTATTTACAAACAAAAAAAAACACTAATGAAAATTCAACAACTGTAACCCAACAACTGTTAACAATCTTAACCAATTGAAAATCTTTATCAAATTCACAGCAAGCAAGGTACTGCAGATGCTGGAATCGTGCATGGAACACAAAGCGCTGGAGTAATTTAATGTGCCAGGCAGCATCTCTGGAGGACAAGGGTGGAGTGCAAAGAAAGGTCCCGACCCAAAACATTGCCGATCCATGTCATCCAGAGATGCTGCCTGACCTGCTGAGCTACCCCAGCACTTTGTGTTCTTTATCAAATTCAGTGTAGTCGAGCATCAGAATATAGTAGAGGAATTGATGGCATTGCATGGCCAGAAATTTGCTCAGGAATTTTCAAATTGGTGACATGTGCACAGAGAAACACTGCCCATTTGGAGCAAAAGCAATCACATCAACACAATTGATGAACTAAGCAAATGTGCATACAAAAGGTTAATAAAATATGCTCTATAAACCAAAAGGTGAATGAATACAATGCTTCTGATGAAAATTGCCAATAAGAGTTCAAGTAGCACCAAAGTCCTGGAGACAAAAGTGTTGTCCAACCTGGACATCAACAATCAGCAAAGTCTAGATCCAGGAAACAAGCCAGTTGCAGCTGAGAAGCACCAGAAAATGGTTTACCCAAAGGTAGGTATGTTAAAAAGGAATTGTTGAGTTGCTCTGGACAAGTTGAATGAAAATCACTGGATCGGTTTGAAAATTATTAATAGGATTTATGAATATTTTAAAAGACATATATTTATATTTAATACATCAATAAATATATGAATAAGAAGTGCTTCTTCTTATTAAGAATCTATAGTGGCAGGTTTTTGAATCTGCCATTGTGTGTTTATCCCAGAGAAATATTTGCATGCTATATAGTGTCATTCAGCACAGAAACAGGCCCTTCGACCCAACTGATAAATGCTAAGTTAGTAAAACACACATGGTTGAAAATATACCATTGGAGAACAGTTAAGATAGAAACTAGGAATTGGATGTTTTGGAAAGATATATTGCAATAATAATATTTATGTAAAAGATCCAAAGGATTAACATGAGGAATGTAAACTTGACATAATCATGATAAAAGCTATTGGTCAAACACAAGGGAAATGCGTTCATGAAATACTCGGCATGTTGGCTCGATTAAAAGCACTTGGATGCAGAAGTTAGAATACTTAGATGTTGTCAGAGTTCCAGATATGGGGGGAAATGGTGGTGGTGAAGTATATGTAATTGAAGAGTGACACAGACAGTGTGAACATTTAAACATATTGTGATGCGATTAGTTTCAGATTGGCATTCATTGAAATGAGTTACTAATTAAAATGATGACTGTTATTCCAATTGAGTGAGATTTGAGCATTCAGGTAACTTGCTCATGTTGTAGGTGTTCTGAGTTTTAATGTCTTTCCCATGGAATGGGAGCACTGCCCCAATGGAATTCTGTTAGATGGCTGTGAGGTTTGTGGCTGTAAATAATAATGTGGTATGTCAGACCAAGTTACACTGCTTCATGGAGCTAACCAGGACTCCGATAATGTACTGTGCCAGTTACAGTAGTGACCATTATAATAACCACAGGCCTCTGAAATGGTAAGTGAAAAGCGGAAAAAATAACATTAAAATAAAGGTTAAGGGCAGAATTTAAAAAAAAAATCACGGCCAACTTTTATGCGATTTCGTAAGCTGGTTTTTGGGAAGGGCAACTCTTGGTGATGATGAAAAACATAATTCATAGTTATTTTGTAGCACATAACAGACCTACAATTTATGTAACAACTGGACCAAGTGGACCCATTGGGCCCAAACCTCTCCTGCATTGGTGCAGCACCCTCCCCACCCCCCCTCCCCCCTCCCCATCCCCCCCACCCCATCCTCCACCTCTACCTCCCCTCCCCCTCCCCTCTTCCCCTCCCCTCTCCCTCTCCCCCCACCTCCCCTCCCCCCACCTCCCCTCCCCCTCACCCCTTCCCCTCCTTCCCATTCCATCCCCGCAACTCCCCTTATCCTCCCTCCCCCCTCCCTCCACCTCCCCTCCCTCCGCCTCCACTCCACCCTCCCCTCTTCCCCTCCCCTCTCCCTCTCCCACCACCTCCCCTCCCCTCACCCCTTCCCCTCCCTCCTACTCCATCCCCCGCAACTCCCCTTATCCTCCCTTCCCCCTCCCTCCCTAGGAGATAGATTTAAACTTTAAAATGTGAATAACTTTAAAAATATAACAACAATTTCAATGAAACTTCTTCCATTAGCACCAAAGGGACGACGGTGAGTAAGGTGGGCCTAAAACTGTTGTGCTATTGTATACCGTTTTGGCTGTAGTTCAGGAACAAACAAAAAAACAAACGAGAGTTTTAGTGTATAGATGTAACTGGTCACTCCTTCCACCTGAAATCTTAATCATGAGAATCATTTCAAGTCATTTAGAGACGGGAATAAAAATCAAGGGCAAGTCTTTGTTTTTCATGCATGCATTGGGATAATTAAACTATACATTCAATGATTGCAATTACTTTGCAACCAACAGTCTGAGAAAATACTTTCATTGTAGCTCTCAATATAAAATGTGGTTTGTGTTATAGCACGCTTGTCCAGTCATGCCTGTTGTCTAGTTATTCTTGGTAAAATATTATTCATGCTGCAAATAAGATGTGATTTATTTTCCATGTTGAAAAGAGTGTTGGGTATGGCTTCTTAATTACAATTGATGGAGTGAGGTTCTTCATTCAGATGAAAAATAGGATAATCTGTCCAGGATTATTAGTAATCTCCATGCTAATTATTTTTCCTTTATTTTGTTTTTATTCTTTATCCCACTGGTCATAGAGTCATGCTGTCATAGAGTGATACAGCTTGGAAACAGGCCCTTCGGCCCAACTTGCCCAACATGTCCCTGTTACACTAGTCCCACCTGCCTGTGTTTGGTCCAAACCTGTCCTATCCATGTACCTTTCTAACTGTTTCTTAAACATTGGGATCGTCCCTGCCTCAACTACCTCACTAACCCAAATTCACTTTCAAAGTCTAACGTGAAATGTAGAGGTTGGTTTAGACTTTAACTCAGAAAAGATGGACTCCCTCAACCATCACCTAATAAATGAACAAATCAGGGATACAAAGAATCCTCCCTGCATTATGAATATCCAGAAGTTGCTGGTCAATTTCCCACAAATGGCATCACAAAGGTGCTCTTATAGTTTTACTGCTCTTGCGTGTTGAATTTAATTGACTAATAAATTCTCCATTAAAAAAATCAAAGCTGTAAGTAACATAAACAATGTTATATATTGTGATAATACTTTATCAGTGTCAATCACTGTAAATTTTACATTATGGCCCCTTATTATTCTACATGACAAATTGCACTAAGAAATTTTTGTCTTGTTTTCCCATTGCTTTTCTCTCTCTTTCTCTCTCTCTCTCTCTCTCTCTCTCTCTCTCTCTCTCTCTCTCTCTCTCTCTCTCTCTCTCTCTCTCTCTCTCTCTCTCTCTCTCTCTCTCTCTCTCTCTCTCTCTCTCTCTCTTTTTTTTTCAAAGACTTTATTCAGCACACTCACATGATACATCACATCAAAACCACAATCAGAGGTTACAAAACATCAGGTAATCATTATAATACAACATTGCCTTCATTATTTACAATGCTCTGAACCCCCCGTGGTGACCAGCGTTCACGGAAGGCCTCCATAGCCCCCGTGATCACCGCGTGTTCCCTCTCTAGTGACACGCGCGCACGGACGTAGGCCCGGAAGAGGGGGAGGCAGCCGACTCTGGCAAGACCATCGACCGCCCGCTGCCTGGACCCACGAATGGCCATCTTGGCCAGGCCCAGGAGCAAACCGACAGGGAAATCCCACCCTCCTGACCGGCCCTCCCCACTCCCAGCCCCGAGCCCAAACACCAGGATCGTAGGACTGAAATGCAGCCAAAACTTGAGGAGCAACCCCTTCAGATACTCATACAGGGGCAGCAACCTCGCACACTCCATGTACACGTGGAACACGGACTCTTCCTCGCCGCAGAAAATACAGGCGGCCGGCGTGTCCGTGAACCGGCTCAAAAATTTGTTACACACAACGGCTCTGTGCAACACTCTCCACCCCAGGTCCCCGATGTAAAGGGGGAGGACACCCTTGTAGAGAGACCTCCACTGGGGACCACTCCCGCCATCAGGTGGTAACACGGATCGCCACGGCGTATCCGGACGGAAGACGAAGGCGAGGAGGTGCAGAGTGTGCAGGAGCATCCTATACAGTAAACGTCTGCCTGCATCTCGGAACGGCACGCTGGGCATCTGGGAGAGGCGGCTCAAGTTGTGTGGGGCCGGCTCCCGGGAAATATTCCGGAGCCTGGGCCCGATGAGCAGTTCCGGCGGAGCGGGGGTAAGCTCGGCCGGAATCACTCCAAGCTCATGCCGCTCCCCAACACCCACCGCGCCAGCGTGAGGACCGGCCCCCACCACAGCCACAACACCCCCCTCCCCCTGAGGAGCAACGCGCTGACTGAAGATGACCAAATTCCTCACTCTCAACACATCGCGGTAAAAGCTTGGCATGTCCCGTGTGGCGGGTCGGCTGATGCCCGCCACCGGGAGCCGCCAAACCCCCCTTAGGCACTGGCCCTGGCGGAAAAAATACGTGGCCAGAGCGTGCCACCTGGGAGGGTGCTCCGCGTACACGTACCTCCGCAGAGTCCTGAGACGGAGAGCCGCCACCTGGGTACGCACGCATACCAAGGACTGGCCACCCTCCTCTAGCGGGAGACTCAGGACTGCGGCTGAGACCCAGTGTTTCCTCCCTCCCCAAAAGAAATCCACTAACCTCTTCTGTACAGCATTTACAAAGGTAGAGGGCGGGACAAGAGTGGCCAGCCGGTACCATAACATTGAGGCCACCAGCTGGTTTATGACCAGCACCCTACCCTGGAAAGAAATAACCCTAAGCAAGCCTGACCAGCATCCCAGCCGGGCGACGACTTTCGTCTCTAGCTCCTGCCAGTTCGCCGGCCAAGCATCCTCAGTGGGACTCAGGTAGATCCCCAGGTAGAGGAGGTGCGTGGTACTCCACACATAATCCTTCATCTCTTCCGGCAGGGAGTCCACCTGCCACTGGCCCACTAGAAGTCCGGAGCACTTACTCCAGTTGATCCTAGCGGACGAAGCAGCTGAGAACACCCGCTGGCATTCGTGCATCCTCCGCAGGTCAACAGGATCAGTGAACGTAAGGAGAATGTCATCGGCATAGGCCGAGAGAACCACCTCCACCCCCGGTCCTGGTAGAACCAGGCCTGCCAACCGCCTCCTAAGAAGACACAGGAATGGCTCCACACAGACCGAGTACAACTGCCCAGACATGGGGCACCCCTGGCGTTCCCCCCTCCCAAAGCGAATGGGAGCCAACAATGCACCGTTAATCTTCACGAGACACTCTGCTGCGGTGTACAAAAGCCGGACCCGGGCCACAAAATGCGGTCCAAAACCGAACGCTTGCAGTGTCCCGAAGAGGTAATCATGGTCCACCCTGTCAAAAGCCTTCTCCTGATCCAGGGATAGAAAGGCAGCTGACTGACCAGTGCCCTGGGCCAGATGGATCAGGTCCCTAACCAAATGGATGTTATCTTGGATGGACCGACCAGGGACTGTATAGGACTGGTCAGGGTGGATCATTTGGGATAGTACGGAGTCCAGGCGATTTGCCATCGCCCGTGCAAAAACTTTATACTCTGTACAGAGGAGAGAGACCGGGCGCCAGTTCTTCAACAGGCGGAGTTCGCCCTTCTTGGGTAGCAGGACAACGACTGCCCTGCGCCACGAGAGGGGCATCTCCCCGGTCGCCAGGCTCTCCCCCAGAACCTTCATGTAGTCACCCCCCAGGACATCCCAGAAGGCTCTAACAAACTCAACCGTCAGCCCATCCAGCCCAGGGGACTTACCCCTTCTGAGCTGGTGCAGGGCACCAGTCACCTCCTCCAATGATAAGGGGTCATCAAGCTGTTCAACCACCCCTCTATCTATAGTCGGTAGCCTCTCCCACAGAACCCGCTGAGCCTCTCCGCTGACACCATCCGCAGAGAACAGCGTTCCATAAAAGGACCGAACTAATGCACTAATCCCCACTGGGTCTGTGACCGAGGAGCCATCGTCCGCGAGCAGCTCGACGAGCTGTTTGCGGGCTCCTCGCCCTTTCTCCAGAGAGAGAAAGAAAGGTGAAGCCCGGTCCAGATCATGCAGCATCTGGACTCGCGACCTCACGTAAGCACCTCGGGACCGCTCAAGCTGCAGGTCCCTCAGCGCTTCCTTCCTCTCCTGAAACTCTCCCCACTCACAGGAGTCCTCGCCGACCCGGCCCAAGCGAGACTCTGCGTCGAGTAACTCCTTCTCGAGTCGCTCGACTGCCGCGTCCCGCCTTCTGGTCGACCCTCCCGTGTAGTCCTGACAGAAAAGACGGATGTAAGCTTTCCCCACATCCCACCACTGCTTAAGGGAAGGGAAGCCCCTCTGCCTCTCTCTCCACTTCACCCAGAACCGCCTGAAAGACTCCCGGAATCGGCGATCCTCCAGCAGCTGGTTATTAAAGTGCCAGTACGCGGACCCAGCCCGCGTGCGCGATGGGATAAAGTCCACTCGCACCAGGCAGTGGTCCGAACATGGCACCGTCCTCATAGAGGCCGCCGAGACCCGGGAGACATACGCTCTGGAGATGTACACACGGTCGATACGGGAACCACCCCCCTCAGACCTCCGCGAAAACGCGTTGGAATCAGGGTGGAGATTCCGCCACGCATCAACCAGCTCGAAAGATTCAATCACACCTCTCAACTTCTTCGCCACTGCAGGGGCACACTGAATACCAGAGCGATCTCGCGTCTCAAGGGTACAATTGAAATCCCCCCCAAGGAAGACACACTCTCCGCAATCAATGGTGCTCAGCAGAGCAGTCACCTCCTGAAGTAACCGCGCCTGCATCGTGCCGGTGCTGGGGGCGTACACGTTAATGAAATGTAACGGCACGCCATCCAGGATCACGGCCAGATAGAGCAAACGGCCTGGCACAACTTCCTGCACCTTCACAATATCTGGCTGGAAAGTCGGGGCCAACAGGAAAGCCACCCCACTTGACTTTGTACTGAGGTGGCTCATGTAGACCCCCCCCTCCCACTCCAGGACCCAGGTGGGCTCATCACTAACAACAGTGTGCGTCTCTTGTAGAAAGCTCACTGCATACTTCCCCTCTCTGAGGACCGATAGATGGTGAAACCTACGAAGGTCCCCCCTTCCACCGTTTATATTTAGGCTAACTACTGTGAACTTGAACGCTCACTAGACTTATTCCTCAAGCTCCTTGTGGGAGTGAAGCCCCGCTCTTTGAGGAGCTTCAAAAACTCCCCGAATTGACGCTTATCACAAGCACCTAGAGCATTATCCCTACTGTTAAGGATAGCACTAAGTGTCCGGATAGTTCCCCCCAGGTCTGGCCACCGTTCGGTAGCTAGCCGGACTTTGCTCCTACTGTGCTGATGTTCATGCAAAAACTCTCGAATCTCAATGATGCCGGCCGCTCGAGCCACAGCACTGGAGTCCTGGCATTCTGCCAACCCACTGACACCTGAAGCAACATCTTCCTCCTCCCTGCACTCAAGGTCATGGCCCAGATTTGGCAGACTGCCACTGGCTGCCAGCTCGCTCTCTTCACTGTGTAAGCTGGCTCCAACACCCTCCCCCCCCTCCGGCATGATCCCACCCCCGGGATCAATGTCGAGGGAGAGTCCTGACGCCTCCAACAGCGATGAGCCGGCCAGTGTATGGCCAGGCTCCTGCACACTCTCCCCGCCCTCTACAACTGGGCCTGGGGAAGAACAAAAACAGGGCGCCCCCAGGGCCCGCGGTCCACCTTCACCCCCGGACTCCGACTGAGAGACACGACCCGCAACAGCCCCGTCCCCCTCCGCATCCAGGGAACCCACTCCCCCAGCATCACCCAGAGAGTCTCCATCCTCCACCACCAGGGGAGTACCCTCACTGGGGCCCACTGAAGGAGCCAGTGTTTCTGGACTCTCCCCTACTTCCTCAGTCTGTGGGGCAGCACACCCCTCAGTCACTCTCACAGCTCTAATGAGGAGCATAGGCTGGGAAACCACCCCTTCAACCGAGACCCCCCCTTCGGGTTGTCCCTTCTCGTCCTCCCTCCCAGGGGACACATTCCCAGGGCAGCCTACCCCAACATCTTGTGAGATATCACCCTCTGATGGCCCCTGGGACGAAAGGGCAACCTCCGGCCTAGAGGACACTAGTCGTGGATCACCATCCTCCACCGGAGTGGAGGGTCTCGGGGCAGGCAGCCCCCTGGCCTTATGCCCAGGGCCATCCTCTTCCTCACCAGACCCACGCCTCCTCTTTAACCCCATGACGGGCGGTGGTACGGTGACCTCCATAAAGGAGGAGTCCTCCACCTCCACACTGCCAGCTTCCTCTCTTTCATCCCTTTGATCAGCCACCGCAGATCCCAACAGGAACTCCCCCGCCCCCTCCCGTACCTCCTCAGCTCCTTGCTGAGCCCCGCCAGGTGCCCCCTGGACCTCTCCAGGCCCAACAGGCACTCTTTGGGTGGGCTCAGGTGTGGGCGTGGGCCCATCCGTTTGCGATTTTTTCGCTTTAAGTTTTCTCGTTTTCCTCGTGGAGTTCTTCTCCTTCTGCACGTGCCATTCCCCCTCCTCCTCCTCGCCCTCCCCCTGCACCTCTCCGCCAAGCTCCGCCGCAGGTACAGGACATGGGGGTCGAGGGGCAGTGCTGCCCTGGGCCGCCAAGGTGGAACCAGCAGCCCCGGGTGGGCCAGCAGTGTCTCCCCGGGTCACCGAGGTGGAACTGGCAGCCCTGGGTGGGCCAGCAGTGTTTTCCTGGGCTGCAGCGTTGGGATTTCTCGCAGCACCCCGGCCATTGGGACAATCCCTGCGGAAGTGCCCGAACTCTTTACACGCATGACACCGTGCTTCCCCCCAACTCCAATACACGCGGTATTGGAGCCCCGCATTCTTAACGACAAAACTTCCCTCCGCGCCCATCCCAATTCCTACTTCCATATACACCCGCCTCTTAAATGTATAGCTCCTTTGGAGACGAGTGCTGCTGCGCCAGGTCTGTTTAAGCCTAGTCAGCCTGGACCGCACCTCCCCAATCTCTGCCAGGTGTGGGCCAAGGAGCGCATCCCGGATGAAAGTGGGAACGTTGCGCAGGAGAACCGGTCGCACGGTGGACACCCATGGTTCCACCGGTACAAAGATCCCCCTCACTATAAGCCCCTTCTCCAAAGCTAGGGCACATCCTGCTGTTCCTTTAGGATGAACTGACATTTACCCCATCCAACCTCAGCAGAGGCAATCTCGTCCTTCTTGAAGAGATCAAACAGGCTCTCCGCTAATTCCTCCTTGACCACCGGTCCCCGGTTTGGACCGTGATCCCGTACTCGAGGGCCCCCCCCAAGTTGACATAGGGCTCCTCCTCGAGTGACTCCGGAGCCGCACCTGAAGCCACATCTGCGTAGCTCCGACCCTGACCCCGACCCCGAGCTGCTGCCATCCTGACAGGGGTACAGAACAACACCCGAAACAACAGCAGTCCTCGCACAAAAACGCTCTCAGAGTCAGTCTCAGTCTAAAGAGCGGCAGAAGCAGTTCTCTCCAGTCGAGCAAAGGAACACGCCCACGCTTATCCTCACCGCCGAGTGCAGCTTTTGGGGGCTTTCTGAGGCCTTTCGAGCCCCTCCGGAATCTGCCAGATTTTGAAAAGTACCTTCACTTTGTTGAGCCCGAAGTCCCAGTCCGGGCACAATGTTATGGAAGCTGATTGTGGAGCTAGAATCGACACAAACACCACATCTTCCCCAACTCCCAGTCTCCAGGTACGATTGGCAATCCGCCAGCCACTGCCGCTCCCACAGCTCTGCAGACAAGCGCTGGAGTTCCTCACTAGAATGGAGAAATCCTTCGACAAAGGAAAGTTTCCGAAGTCCAACGTTCACTCAAACTTGGAACTCCCACTGCCTCTGTCCCTCTTCCTTCGACACAATCTTCAAAGGTTGCTTCAATCCTCTCAGCCACCGGAGCAGAGAGCAACACAACCTCTCTCTCTCTCTCTCTCTCTCTCTCTCTCTCTCTCTCTCTCTCTCTCTCCTCTCTCTCTCTCTCTCTCTCTCTCTCTCTCTCTCTTTTTTTTTTTTTTTTTTTTTTTTTTTTTTTTTTTTTTTTTCATTTTCAAAGACTTTATTCAGCACATTCACATGATACATCACATCAAAACCACATTCAGGGGTTACAAGTCATCAAATAATCATTATAATACAATGTTGCCTTCATTATTTACAATGCTCTCAACCCCCCGCGGTGACCAGCGCCCACGGAAGGCCTCCATAGTCCCCGTGGTCTCCGCGTGTTCCCTCTCTAGGGTCACGCGCGCACGGACGTAGGCCCGGAAAAGGGGAAGGCAGCCGACTCTGGCAAGACCATCGACCGCCCGCTGCCTGGACCGCGAATGGCCAACTTGGCCAGGCCCCAAGAGCAAACCGACAGGGAGGTCCCACCCCCCCGAAAGACCCTCCCCACCCCCTGCCTTGTGTCCAAACACCTAGAATCGTAGGACTAAAGTGTAACAGAACTTGAGGAACAACCCCTTCAGATATTGGTACAGGGGCAGTAACCTCTCACATTCCATATAGACATGGAACACGGTCTCTATCGTCACCGCAGAAAATACAGGCGGTCGGCGAGCCCGTGAACCGGCTCAACAGTTTATTACACACCACCGCTCTGTGCAGCACTCTCCACCCCAGGTCCCCGATGTAAAGGGGAACAACTCCCTTATAGAGAGCCCCCACTGAGGACCGTCCCCGTCTTCAGGTGGTAACACAGACCGCCAGATGTATCAGGGCGGTGTACGAAAACAAGGAGGTGTAGAATGTGCAGGAGCATTCTGTACAGTGTGCGTCTCTTCGCATCACGAAACAGCACGCTGGGCATCTCGGAAAGGCGGCTCAGGTTGTGCGGAGCCGGCGCCCGGGAGAGATCCCGGAGCCTAGGCCCGATGAGCAAATCTGACGGAGCGGGGGTAAGCTCAGTCAGAACTACTCTAGGCACACGCCTCTCCTCGACACCCGCCATGACAGGGTGAGGACCAGCTGCTCCCGCAGCACGACGTCCCCCTCCCTTTGTGGAGCAACACGTCGGCTGAAAACAACCAAATTCCTCACTCTAAGCACGTCCCGATAGAAACTAGGCAGACCCCGTAAGGCGGGTCGACTGATGCCCGCCACCGCAGCCGCGAAACCCCCCGTAGGCAACAACCCCGACGAAAAAATACGTGGCCAGAGCGTGCCACCTGGGGGGGTTCTCCGTGTACATATACCTCCGCAGAGTCCTGAGACGGAGAGCCGCCACCTGGGTACGCACGCATACCAAGGATTGGCCGCCCTCCTCCAACGGGAGACTCAGGACTGCTGCGGTACCCAATGCTTCCTATTTCCCCAGAAGAAGTCCACCAGCTTCTTCTGTAAAGTAGTTGCAAAGATGGAGGGCGGGACAAGAGTAGCCAGCCGGTACCACAACATGGAGGCCACCAGCTGGTTTTATGACCAGCACCCTCCCCTGAAAGGAA
Source organism: Rhinoraja longicauda (assembly GCF_053455715.1). Classification (NCBI taxonomy): domain Eukaryota; kingdom Metazoa; phylum Chordata; class Chondrichthyes; order Rajiformes; family Arhynchobatidae; genus Rhinoraja; species Rhinoraja longicauda. The sequence continues at coordinate 19,541,293 of NC_135975.1, read as the reverse complement.
AGGACTCCAAGCAGGCCTGACCAGCGTCCCAGCCGGGCGACGATTTTCATCTCCAGCTCCTGCCAGTTCGCCGGGCCAGGCATCCTCAGTGGGACTCAGGTACACCCCCAGATAGAGGAGGTGCGTGGTGCTCCACGCATACATCGCCATCTCCTCCGGCAGGGAGTCTACCTGCCACTGACCCACTAATAGTCCAGAGCATTTACTCCAATTATCCTGGCGGATGATGCAGCCGAGAAAGTCCTCTGCAGTCACGCATCCTCCGCAGGTCACCAGGGTCAGTGAACGTAAGGAGCACATCATCGGCATAGGCTGAAAGAACCCACTTCCACCCCCGGACCTGGTAGAGCCAGGCCTGTCAGCTTCCTCCGAAGAGACACAGGAATGGCTCTACACAGACCGAGTACAACTGACCGGACATGGGGCACCCCTGACGAACCCCCCTCCCAAAATGAATGGGAGCCAACAACACCCCATTAACTTCACAAGACACTCCGCTGCAGCGTACAAGAGCCGGACCCTGGCTACAAAATGCGGGTCCCAAATCCGAACGCTTGCAGCGTCCCGAATAGGTAGTCGTGGTCTACCCTGTCAAAAGCCTTCTCCTGATCAAGAGACAGGAAGGCTACTGACTGACCAGTGCCCTGAGATAGATAAATCAGGTCCCTAACCAGGTGGATGTTATCCTGAATGGACCGACCAGGGACTGTATAGGACTGGTCAGGGTGAATCAGTTGAGACAGCACAGAGCCTAGGCGATTTGCCATCGCCCTGTGCAAAGATTTTGTACTCTGTACAGAGGAGAGAGACCGGGCGCCAGTTCTTCAACAGGCGGAGTTCGCCCTTCTTGGGTAGCGCAGGACATCGACTGTCCCTGCGCCACGAGAGGGGCATCTCCCCGGTCGCCAGGCTCTCCCCCAGAACCTTCATGTAGTCACCCCCCAGGACATCCCAGAA